>NC_056744.1:1219048066-1219325566 GCF_019279795.1 Protopterus annectens
TAAGAATTTGGAAAGGGACATGGATCTATTGTTACGGTAAGTACATAACTTTCATATCAGATGTTGTCTATTTTCAAATCGATTCAACTTATGGGACAGATTCTCAAGCTGTTTTTACCTGGCTGGTATCAAGGAAAGATGTTCCTGAGAATGGTGGGACCAAAGGACGAACATGACCTAAATTGTACATACAATTTATAATGAGACACAAAGGTATGAACTGTTGACCAAGTTGCTACAACAAAAATATCATCAATAGGAAGTCTTTTCATGAAGACTGTTGAAGTAGCTATTGTTCTTACGGAATAAGCTTTAGGTTTTGATTGTAGGGGTTAGCCCTTGTTAGTGTATACAAATGAAAACCAATCTGATAACCATCTTGAAAGAGTAACCTCAGAAATTGCTTTGCCCAATTTAGGTCCAGAACACGCAATGAACAACTGATCAGATTTCCTGAGGCGTTTCGTTCTATGGAGATAAAATCGGAGTTTACCTTGAACATTCAGCTTAAGCAGAGTAAATTCACCTTTGGCGTTTCGTTCTATGGAGATAAAATCGGAGTTTACCTTGAACATTCAGCATAAGCAGAGTAAATTCACCTTTGTTGAAGAATCTGGGGGAAAAGCACCGGAAGGTTGATGGATTGGTTTTACCTTACTTCAGTTGCCACCTTAGGAAGACACATTAGTCCTTGATTCTGTGGAAAAACGGGTAAGGGTTTTTACAAGAAAGGGCCTGTAACTCTGAAATTCACCTGGCTGATATAACAGCCAGAAGAAAAATGGTCTTCCACGTGAGGAACTTCAATTTGCTGAAGCTGTTGTTTCAAACAGAGGTTGAGTTAATGCATGAAGCAAAACAGTAATATCCCATGGAGGTACTGGGTCTCTGGTGGTTGTGGAGGAACGTTCCCCTCAAAAAAAGCTTTAGACAATTTTAGGGATGCTATGGAGATATAATTTTTACCTATATGGAAATCTGAGATTGCAGCCATTTGCACCCGGACAGTGTAAAAACTGGAACCAGTATGAAAAAGTTCAGACAAAAACTTCCGTATGGAAGGGGTGGAAGCAGAAAAGAGATCTAGTATTTTTGACATAGCCCAGATAGAAAATCTTTTCCATTTGCTAAGATAAACCTTTTTTTGTGAACTGCTTTAGGGGGGCCTTAGATGAACTGAAGAACGGATGCTAGTAGCCTGTCATTCTGGCTGAAGTCAGAACTGCAGTAACCAAGTGATTTTATGGACTTCTGGTCCACAGGAGACAATCTGGCCAGGTGAGTCAAAATATTTGGATATTGATCCAACATCCACGAAGGATGTACAAGTAGAGGCCACAGGAACGGGAACTCGGTTTGTCAGGGTTACAAGGGTGCAATAAGAATTACTCTGACCTTGCACCTTCTTGCCTTCTGGAAGAATTTATGTACTTCCTCCACTGCCTCTAATGATCAAAGGAGACTCAGGGGACCAGCTGTAGACTACAGCGTCCCTCTGTGACTGTCACTGTTGCATTCTCTGTTCAGGTAGAACGCAAAAAGGTTGCAGCAATGGAAAATCAAAGCTGCCAGTTGTATAGAGGGACCACTTGTGCGGCATTAAAACAGTTCTGCTCAATTTCTCTGCTAACATACTGGATGTCCCTGGGATGTGCGTTATCACAAACTGGTGCAAAGCCATCCCCCAATGACATAATCCCATGGCTTTCTGCCAAAGGGGATATGAGCAGATTCCTCTCTGTTTGCTGATGTACCAAACTACTGCCATGCTGTCCATCTGTATGGAAATCAAACCCTTGGGGAGAACCTACTGAAATACCTGCAACTCTAGAAGGACTGCTCTCACCTCCAAATACATTAAAGTGAAGATTGACCTCTAGATCTGACCAAGAACCCTGGACCATTCTTGTTCTGAAATCCCACCCCCATAAGGGAGGTATTCAGAGTTACAACAGCAGACGGTGGATTTATATGGAAGGGTTGACCTTTAGTCACTTACGGAGATGTTATCCACCAGCTGACATGATCTTTGCATATGTGAGTAATGTGAATTTTGGCATGTAAAGGATATGTTCTGAGACCACTGGACAGAAGAGACCATTACAGTACCCTCATATAGAACCTAGCTATAGGGGCTAGAAAAATTGTGGAGGCCATTAAGCCCAACAGCCAAAGATTTAACCTTGATGAGGGTTAATAATGCTGAAGTAACTGCGTAGCTACCAGTTGTAGAGAGAATACTCTGGGTTGGGGCACTCTAGCAATCTGCAACACTAAATCCAGATGGCATCCAATGAATTTTATTTGCTATGAAGGTTCCATGTGGTTCTTGAGTAAATTTAATGGGATTCCTATGTTTTGCATTAGATAGAGCAGAAGTTCTAGATAGCATAAGAGAAGATGCTTAGAGGAAGCAGTAAGGAACCAATCATCGATGTATGAGAAAACCTGAATTCCCTGCAGAGAGACACGAGTTAATACCTATGCCATTATCTTGGTAAACACCCTGGGGGCTGTGGTGACATTAAAGGGCAGTGCTCTGAACTGGTAATAATTGGCTCACAGCTGGAAACAGTGAAATCTCCTGGAACACTAATGTATCTTTACATGATAGTGTACACCCTGGAGGTCTACTGAGAACATACAATTGTCCTTCCTCAGAACAGGCAATACAGACTGTAGCATGACCATCCACAATTTTGTCTGTTTTACAAACTGGTTTAAGTGACTCAGACTTTGAATGGGTCTGTGGATACCAAAAAGAACCTTAAACAGACTCTGGACTCCCAATGACTAGGTGGAACATCAGGAACTTTCTGCTTTCTTATTTGGGGAAAGGAAAGGGGAATTGAGCAGCCTTTGGAAATTAAGTTTAGCACCCAGAACACAGTTGTTATACATTGTCAGGCTTGGGGGTGCAAGGTTAAGCACCCCCCCCCCAACTGCCTCCAGAGTGCAGCAGCTGGGCAACCTTTTAGGAGCGCTAAGGCTTTTTGGTAAATGGCAAAAAAGAGAAAGCCAGCAACAAGAATGGACTGTTGATAGTAGTTTATTAATAAACTACCAAAGCACCAAATAGGCTCCACATACCGGTTTCGGCTCGGATTCAAACCTAGCCTTCTTCAGTGTATAGCAATAGAACCAATCAAAAAAGAAGAGGTGCTTATATATAATATGCAATTCAATGATTGGTTGTACAAACTTATAAGTCAAGCTCATGAATATTTAACATAATAATATGCTTGACATCTCAATAATAAAATGCAACAAACATGTCCCCAAGTACATAGAAAATACAATAACATATCATGTTCAAAAATATCAAAAATATTGAATCTTAATACATGTATCTTTTATATTTGTTATATTTTATAAGTATTCATTTAATCCTGGATTTAGTAAAGCACCAAGTTTGGTGATCCACTTCTTTTCTTTTAGATCAAGTTTGTTATGCCAACCACCTTTATTAGTTCTGTCACCAATAATTTTGTCAATTATTGTGAAATGAAATTGTGCCCTGTTGTGTATCAGTGTATGTTTATATAATGCATTAGATGTTTTTTTGCATCTAATATCACTCAAATGTTCTGATATCCGTAGCTTAACTGGTCGAGAAGTCTGTCCAACATAAAATGAGTGGCAACTACAATATGCCATATAAATGGCCCAATCCGTGTTACAATTGGCAAAAAATTTTATATCAAAAACCTTATTGCTATTTCTGCTAGTGAACTCTTTTGTTTTTGCTATGAATTTGCAATTAACACAGTGACCGCAGGGGAAACAACCTACAAGTTTATCACCCAAAATAGTTGTTTGATATACATTTGATAAAGAAGATTCAAAATGATGTTTGTAATGGTTGAAGTATCCCGCTAAGTTTTTACCCTTTCGAAACGAAAATAAACATGTGTTGGGAACAATAGATTTAGTTTTGGCATCTGCTTCCAGTATATTCCAATTTCCCTTGATAATATTAATAAAGGTATTGGTGTTTCTACCATATGTGGTAGTAAAACGCAATGTGTTTGTCTTGTTTGGTTTCTGTTTGTACGTTAGCAAATTTGATCTATTTAAGCCTGAGGCATGATTAAAAGCCATTGTAACATATCCTGAATTATAACCCCTATTCCTAAACCTGTTATGCAAATCTTGAGCATGATGACCAAAACTGACATTATCAGAGCAATTTCTTCTCATTCTGATAAATTGTGATTTTGGAATGTTTTTAGCAATATGTTTTGGATGAAAACTGGAGGCGTGGAGAATGGTGTTGTACTCAAGAAATTTTCTGTAGGTCTCAGTTTTTAAAGTATTATCCATATTCCTTGTTACCAAAACATCCAAAAAAGTTATGGATTTTTGATCATAATTGATGGTAAATTTTATCCCCCATTTGTTGTCATTCAGATATTCTACAAATTCAAGGAGATATGGAATATCCGATCTCCACACCATCCAGCAGTCATCCAAATATCTGCGCCAGATGTCTATGTCAGGCAAAAAAAGATTGTGAGTAACATCATAGATCATAATATGTTCTAAATAAGCCATAAATAGGTCAGCATATATGGGGGCAAAAGATGCCCCCATAGCTGTGCCATTAATTTGCAAAAAACATTCCTGATTATAGAAAAAAAACATTTTTGGTCAATACATGCTCAGTTAGATTTAACAATAAAGTATTGAATCCTGGTTGATACATATTGGATTGATGTAACCAAAATTCAATAGCATCAAGTCCGGCCCAGTGTGGAATGCTTGTATATAATGAGCTCACATCCAAAGTACAGAGCCACCAGTTTGAATCTAACTGCATATCATCGACAATGCTCAAAAATTGAGTAGTGTCCTGTATGCGAGATCTCACAAAAGATAGTAAAGGTTTTAAATACATAGTCAAAAAATCCAGAGAGTGGCTCTGTAAGTGAGCCCATGCCCGACACAATAGGCCTACCTGGTGGATGAAAAAAAGTCTTTATGTATTTTAGGTAGAAAGTAAATGTATTGTCTAATGGGGTCAGAGATTGTTAAATGGTTTAATGTTTTCTTGGATATGATGCCATTATCAAAAGCTGAGTGTAAAAAATCATCAATTTGTTTCTTAAATACTGGAGTAGGGTCAAGTGGCATTTTTGTGTAGTACCGAGCATCATTCAACTGTTTATAAGCTTCTTTATCATAATAACTCCAATCTAACACTACCACTGCCCCTCCTTTGTCTGCATTGATAATCACCAAATCCTTATTGCGTACTAGTTCTTCCAAACAAGATTTCTCAACATCTGTCATATTGTTGGACATAGGTAAACCATGATTATACTGGAAGTGTAACTCATTTAAAACACTGCGTAAAAATAAATTAACAGTAGGGTGCATAGGGGGTGTAAATGATGAGCTATGATATTTGAAGGAATCCAATTGTGGTAGTCCACCATCTTCTTTGTCCTGAAAAAATAACTTAAGATTCATTAGTCTACAAAATGAAAATAAGTCTTGTGTAAAATTATCCTCAGACACAAAAAAAACGGGAATGAAAGACAATCCTTTATTTAGTAATGATATTTGTTCAGCTGTTAATGTAGTCTTTGAAATATCGTGTACATTGTTTACTTGTTCGACAACATTTGCATCAAGTTTTCTAGACTTGTAACTTTTCTTGTGCTTCCTACCACCCCTCCTCCCTCTATGTTCCCTAAAGGGGATATGTTGTTTTTCCGTTTGGGGTTTGGGGAATCCAAAGTGGACTGTGTCTCCGTGTCTGTCCCTGATGATGTATCATAATCCGTGGATTCTACATTGGTTCCACTTGTTTTAAGTATGGACCTCGGGCGTTTCCTTTTAAAATTAGATGAATTCTTATTTTTAGTTTTGATATGCCCCTCTTGAAATTTAACATGTCTAACATTTTTGAAAGGTTGCCCTTTCTCATAGTCCAAAAGGTCACGAGAAAATTTTTTAATTTTTCTCTCCTTCAAAATGGTTTCAAAACTTAATAGTTCAGTGCTTAGTTTTGATAACAAGGCAGGAAAAAATGTCTCATTTTGATAATAATTACATTCCTCAATAGATTCTAGGACTGAGCTAGTCTCTTTGTCAATAATTCTAGTATAGTAATCAGATAAAGAGCTAACAAACTTCATTGAATATTCCTGTTGAATTTGGGCCCATTCAGTCATTAAATTTTCATCAGGATCTCCCACAAGTGGTTGAATTTTGACCCTGAGACCTCTTGGACAAATTCCCTTAGCCAAATAAGCTTTCAGTAATTTGTGATGCCAAACACTAGATCTCAAAGTTTTCATATTTTTATTTAAGTTAACAAAAAGTGTCTCACATTTTTGTTCTGGCCTCATGGCAGTAGTACTGCCAGGGGCCATGGATTCATTGCCAATTCCAAAAGGTGCAAGATCATCCTTATCTGCTGATAGATCCAAAAGTATTTTGTTTAAATCCATAATTTATATGTAATTCTTAATTTAAGTTATTACCACGTCCTGTAAATCCTAGACAATAATGGTCATATATTGTAAATGCATGAATAATGCACACTATGGCCACGTCAACTGCAGGACAATAATGGTATAATAAAATCAAAAAAAGTAGAAATCAAACGTAATGTTTGGCACCCAAATTCAGAGATTGACACAGTCAAGAAAGCCTGAAGTATATTTTGGGGGTCCCAGGGTCCCAATATTAAACCGTGCTACAAAAGCTAGAAAAATTCAATGAAGTTTTGAAAATGCTAGAGAGACATAGTTTGAAATTGTGTCTAGAGTTGTGTATAGAATAGTGAGCATATCACACTATAATCGTTTTAATAAAACTATGTCAAAAGTACCCAGCCCACTTGTCAGTCCCAAGATTCTTAAATGAAACAATCTAATCAACCCCTTAATAATTAAAGGATATTTTGCAAAGAAGGCTGATTGCTGAGAAATGGTGTATCCAAAGGCTGATGTTATGTATTATATTAATATTCCTAAATAACGTCAGCCCTATGGTGAGTTTGACCAATGAATTGCTATATCAAGTATAATATGATGTACAAATAGAAATGGTTGAATAACTATCATAACCTATACTTTTTTTATAGCATAAAGAATCTACTATTTATAAAAAAGGGAATATTATTTTGTGTAAAAATATATATGAACTTGCCTATCCCTCACTTAACCACTATTGGGACATAGTGCGTAAATACTAATGTTATAACATCAATATTTGTAACAAACAAAATAATTTCCTAATATTCATCAGCTAATTGTTAACATTGGCATGCTCATAACAATAACCAAAGCACTACTCATCCCTAGTTATTATTAATCAAAACAGTAGATGAAAACCATCCAATTGTGCTTGTCCAACTAGCACTAATAATTGTTACTGTATAAATGTAAATGAAAAAAGTGCCAATATAATATTGAGTTGTTATACAAAGTTATTGCACTTATAATAAATATTTAACATGAAACATAGGCCACCAGATGTGATACAAAATTATTGAAAAGAATCCAATCACAGGGCATTAAAACACTGATAAGAATCAAGTTGTCCCAATGTCGGATGAAATGATTTTCATTTCCGCCCAATAAATTTCAAAAAATAACAGCTCACTAGTTAGCGTATCTGCGCCCTTCATAAAGTAATGTCCAATGGGACATTCCACAAAAGTAGAAACATACAGTCAATTGAGATAGTTATATGAATACACTTAATGTTCACATACATGTATTTCAATAATAATCGCTCAAAACCCGTAAGGTGCATAAAACAAAATATAGCACTATTTTAGATAATAAATGACCAAGACAATATCTAATTCCATCAGTCACTGTGCCCTAGATGAAACAATAGTTAAATAGTAAATACATATATATGCCGTTAGTAACACAGATAGTAAATGGCCACTCAAAAGAACTCCAAATGTTCTTAGTACATAGTGGTAATATATTAGCTGTTCATAAGAAAAGTTCACCATAACAATGATTTTGCTATTAATTGCGATGAATTCCATACAGCTAATGATGGTATGAAGTACAGATAAGTGTCGTCTCACTACTCTGTGTATTGTGACCCTTCAAAAGTCAGCATCAGCCAGGTTATGGATCCGTACTGCACCCATAAAATGCGTTAAGCAAAATGTACCACTATTTACAATATTAAATGACCAGAAAACTCACAGTTACATCAGTCACTATGATATAGATGAAATAATAATTGAGTGGTGGATAACTGTATGCCGTTAATAACACAAGTCATAAATGCCCACTGAAAAAATATCCAAATGTTCTTGATACACAGTTATAATGCAATAGTCGTCCACAAAAAAGTTTCACCATAACAGTGATTCCGCTTGAAATACGATGAATTCCGTTTACTAGTATTGGTATGAAATGCAGATAGATGTTGGCTCACCACTGTATATATTACGGCCCATCAATGGTTAATCTCAGCCACGGTATAGTTGTGGACAGTTAAAACAAGATGGCGCATCATTCACAATGCCTCATGACTCACTTCGTCCAAGAGAAAAGCATCCAGTTGAAGCATGTAAGCAGACCAATATTTCGAATATGATATGTCCTGAGGTCATAAAGCTCAAAAATCAAATTGAGCCAAAAATGAGCTTAGACAAAATAGAACCACCATAAAGACCTGAACGGTAAGGCGAACACGCCGACACAGTCCAAACGATTCCCCCAGCAGGAAGTGAACCAACGTGAATCCAGCAAAGTATTTCCTGCACGTAGGGAGTTGCACGGCTATAAGCAAGTAAATAACAAAAAAGAGAAAGCCAGCAACAAGAATGGACTGTTGATAGTAGTTTATTAATAAACTACCAAAGCACCAAATAGGCTCCACATACCGGTTTCGGCTCGGATTCAAACCTAGCCTTCTTCAGTGTATAGCAATAGAACCAATCAAAAAAGAAGAGGTGCTTATATATAATATGCAATTCAATGATTGGTTGTACAAACTTATAAGTCAAGCTCATGAATATTTAACATAATAATATGCCTGACATCTCAATAATAAAATGCAACAAACATGTCCCCAAGTACATAGAAAATACAATAACATATCATGTTCAAAAATATCAAAAATATTGAATCTTAATACATGTATCTTTTATATTTGTTATATTTTATAAGTATTCATTTAATCCTGGATTTAGTAAAGCACCAAGTTTGGTGATCCACTTCTTTTCTTTTAGATCAAGTTTGTTATGCCAACCACCTAGATTCTATATTTTTGATATTATAGCCGTGCAACTCCCTACGTGCAGGAAATACTTTGCTGGATTCTTTTCGGTAAATGGACCATGAAAAGCCTGATTTTGTGGTCCACCTATGCCTTTGGGTGACGTCCATAGTCAACTTCTTCCTCTGCCACAGGAAGGTCTGTCTCGAAGAGTGTTGTGATAACAGCCCTGTGATTTGCGGAACCACATCATCTGGCAGCTTCTCTAGATCCTAGAGACAGTCCTTTGAAGGGATGAGAAATAAATTCCTACTGCAGAGAGGGTTTTGCCATCCTGTTGACTCCTAGTTAGAGTATGTTTTACCTTCAGCCCCAAAAATGTGGATCCATCAAATGGGGCACTAAATAAGGACATCTTAAAGCTGTCTGTGATGTCACAGATGCATCCAGGAATGACTGCTTACAGCAAGACTGGTGCCAGTTGTTCTGCAGTACCATCAGCTGCATTAGATAGCAGTCATGTGGTGGGTTTTATATGGATTGCAAGTTGGTGAGCTGAGAGTCCACAGTCTTTTTGGACATCAGCACGCAGGTTATCCGAGTGAGACTTAGACAACTCCTTAGTCAAACTTCTCTGAAATCAGGTTACATGAGCCAAATAAAAGTTCATCGCTCGAAGGGTGAAGGTCGCTGAAGCATGTGTCTGTTTCCCAATCCTCTAGACTCCCTGTTAGGGCTGTGGAAACAGGAATTTCCCTCCAATAGTTCCTTCTTGATAGCCGATGTTATCGTCATGGCATCTACAGGTGGACCCTTGCTCCAATGCATTCTGTTCTTAGGTGCTGACAAGTTCGTTATCTGGATTTTTCGGTACTGGCTCCACCACATCACGATCCTTCAAAGCTGGCAGAGCCATAAGATCAATCAGGGGGATAGGGGAATAACGGGTGTTACTATCTAGGATGAAGATGAGCTGAAACCAAAGGCCTCCAAGAACACTGTCTCATCCAGTGAAGGAAAATCTGTGGACCATCCCTCTCGCTGTTTCATCAATTCAAGACATCACCGAGGGTGACGTCTTCAAAGAGAGAGGTCTGGGGGATCCTTCACCTTCATCCAAATCCGTGTCTTCTGTACATGCCTCCTAGGATGTGACTATGTACTTTCATATGCACATCATCTTCCTGTGAACCTTACCAGGTGGGTGATTAGAAGGATCAGAATCAAACTGTGAACTCACAGTGACCGTCTCAGATGTCTGTGGTGCTGATTGCCTCTGTTGGATAGAATAATTGGAAGAGGAAGCAAAATCCTTGAAACTGGGTTGTAGTCGAGCTGAGCGGTATGGCCTTTTCTGTTGGCATAGCCTAAAGCCCGCTCAAAGGACTCAACTGCTGAAACCACCATTGTTCTTCAGGGGGAACTCCTGCCTGAAGTAGAAGGGAATCCACTCAATCCTGACAGTCCCTAACCCAGAGCCATCAAAGGCTGAAGCCTAGATAAGGAGAGATGCATCTGAGTACTTCAGAGTCGGCCCATCCGCTCGAGTCCTGGCACAAACACTTTGGCTTCAAGAATCTTCCTGATTCAAGTGTCTCAGAGCCGAAAGAGACAGGAATACTTTTGGAGTCTAAGTACCAAGTCCTGTCAGCTTTGACAAAAGCACACCGGGGCAGGTCGGATTCATGACAAGTGGATCCGATGGGCAGACCAGTATGAGAAACAGAAAAGGAGGGGTTCTTGGACTCGTACTCGGTGTGTTTGGGGGCGATGGCAATGACAGAACCCTAAGCTGAATTTGCATTCTCAAGAATTTCCGCATCGTTTTAATCAACATCTTGCTTGGTGAGGCTTCTGGATGACTGAACTGAAGATGCCACTGAGGATAAACTCAAAAATCTGTTCTCCTGTAAAATAGGAGTGTGCAACCTCAGACTTGGAGGCTCTGGTGAAAACTGGAACCAAGGAGAAGAGGGTCAGATCTGAGGTAATGATAGATCTGACTATCTTGGAACATTAGGATGTGGGCTAGCCAAAACAGTGGGATCTGGAGACCTCTTCTCGGGAGCTTTTTTTTTTTTTCTTTAGCTTTCTTTCACTCTCTTCTTTTTCTCCAACCTCTCTCTTTCTCATTACCTTTGTCTTTGCCCTTAGTCTTGGTCTTGTCCTGTTTCTTGGCTAGAGAAGGAGATACAGTGAATGATGATTAAATAACAGGAAAGACCCTGTATGAGGAGGGAGGAGACCTTAACTATCAACTTTTCTTTTCCAGTTTGAAGGGCCCTAGTATCGAAAGAGTCACAGGTATCACAAACACTGTCAAGATGGACAGCACCCAAACAGTAAACCCACAAAGAGTGAGGATGTTGAGGAGGAAATTGTGGCCATACTCAGCAAATTTCTTAAACTCCTTACCATCTGGCATCTTATCCAAAAGAAGACAGTAACAGCACATGTAATCCAAACTGACTGTATACTAAGACACATACACCAGAGATATCTGAAGATAACTACTAACTACTACAAAAAGGAAAGTAACCACTATACTAAGCCCTTGTCTAATCTCTGAAACTAAGAATTATTTTTTTAACAAGTTAACCTAACAAGTAAGGAAAAACTTAAAACAGAAAAACTGAGGAGACTAGTCTCTTTGTAGGAGAGGAGTCTTTAAAATCACATGTCCCAAAAAGCATGCACTGTGGTAAAAAAGAGCCCTTGTCTGAAAAGCACGTCTAATGCTTCAGGTGGTATAACAAGGCAGAGTGCGGGTATTCACAGGTAGGGGAGGAGTCAGAGCTCGGGATCTGTCAACAGAAGTCTAACAAAACCCAGGAGGTAAACAGTACATCCAGGAGTAAAGGACTAGGGGGAAGGAGGGAGGGAATGAATACTGCAGCAGTGAGCGAAAGGACATCCAATATTATGGTAAGATTTTACACAACTGTACTATGTCCTTACATTCACTGCTGCAGTATTTTTTACATTTGGGAGAGTGCCAAAGCCCAGGAAGGAACTTGAGAGGAACAGTAAAGACCCTCCAGGAAGCCATGAAGACTGGCCCTAGCAAAACCAGCTGTAGCTCTGGAGACATCATCCAACTTGCAGTGCTTGGTAAAAGTATGCACAGAAGTCAAGGTAGCTGCTTAAAGAATAGAGTTCGTATCTAAGCCTTTGAAAAAAGCACCAGTAGAAGCCACAGCTCTGGTAGAATGAGCTTTCACAGAAGGAAGGCTCTTACCATGAAAAGTATAACAAAAAGAAATACCCTTTGAAATCCAAGACAAAATAGTTTGCTTGGGTACATCTAATCCTAAGGACCTAGGATGAAAAGAAACAACTGATCAGATTTTCTAATAGCCTTATTCTTATCCGAATAAAATCTGAGTTGTCTATGCACGTCCAAAGATTGCAGCACCCTCTCACCGTCATATTGCATAGAGGGGAAAAAAATAGGCAAATGAAACATTCTGATTAAGTGACAACTCATTAACAGTCTTAGGCATAAAACGATTAGTACGTAAGAACATCCTGTCCTTATGAAATGTCAAAAAATCAAAAATGGAGGACAAGCCACGAGGGCTTGAAGCTCAGACAACCATCTGGCAGAAGTAAGGGCCAACAAAAGAAGTTGTCCAAGAACAATGTTGCAAAGAAGCTGAAGCAGCAGGGTCAAAAGGAGCATGAGTCAACTCCTGCCAAACAAAATTAAGATAATAGGAAGGAGGAACAGGCTTCCTGGGAGATCTCATATGAAGGACACCTTTAAGGAATTGTTTAGCCTCAAATCTAGAAGCCAAAGGAGGAGATAAAGGGAAACAAGCAGAGAGAGCTTATAAGTGGGCCTTAATAGAACAGGCCTGACCAGCACTGAGCAAATCGCAACAGCTAAAGGAACATACACATTAAGTGGGTCCAGATTACGGGAAAGACACTAAACAGAAAACCTCTTGCATTTGGATAAGTAGGATTTCCTAGTAGTAGGTTTCCTGGCCTCTTGCAGGACCTTCAGCACCTCCTCAGAAAAAAAGGTATCTATGTGGAATGAAAATCCTATCACTCATAGTGTCAGCTGAAGAGTGAACAGGTGGGGATGGATGAGAGATACCTTGTCATGTGTGTGTGTAGATCCAGCCTGTGAGGTAACTTGTGATGATTGCCCATGGTTAAATGCAGAAGCAGAGGGAACCAATGCTGTTGCGGCCAAAAAGGAGTCACCAACATGACTTTGGGAGCATCCTGTTGAATTTTGAACAGGACTTTTGGAATGAGAGGAATGGGAGGGAATGTGTAAAGAAACATCCCCTTCCAAGAAAAGGACAGGGTGTCCACCTTTCACACCGGATGATCTTGAACTCTGGCACAAAACAGAGGAAGCTGTCTGTTCAAAAGGGAGGCAAATAGATCTACTTGAGGAGTACCCCATTAGTGGGCAATGTCCAGAAACATCCCTGTGAAAAAGAAGTTATGTTCTTCCCATAACGTTCCATGTGAGTTGTTCATCTCGCCTCTGTTCTTGCACATGGGTTCGGAGCTGATCCATCGGCTCCGAGTCGGCCGCTTTCCAAGCTCTAGATCTCTTAGAAGCTCAAGACACAGTCCCTATCCCATGATGCTTTGCTGCCAAACCCCAGATCTAGTTTGCTGAAACCAGCAAGAAACACAACTAAGCAACCCAATATAACAAAGTAACTATTTACAATTAGTTAAAAGATAACCTGGCTGACAAGAAGATACTAGTAAGATCAAACAGACCACCAGCCATACCCGTTCTTCTAGATCATGGAGGGGGAAGGTGGGAGGGAGTGTAAGAACAAAGGCGAGATGAACAACTCACATAGAACGTTATGGTAAGAACATAACTTCTTTATGTGAAGTTGTTCAATCTCGCCGTTTGTTCTTACACGTGGGTAGCGTCCCACGCACCCTAATCCCGAGCGGCTCACGGGAGTACATTCCTGAGAATGGTGGAACCAAAGGAAGCCCTGTCCAATTTGTAATGAGTAATAAATGTATGAGGTTTGGACCAAGTAGCAACTGCACAAATGGTGTCCAAATGTAAATGAGCTGCGTGAGCTAAGGACGTAGAAATAGCCCTGATAGAATGAGCTTTCACTTCACTTTCTAAAGGTTGATGAGATGAAGAATATGTAAACTTTATACAATCAGAAAGCCATTTGGACAATGTAACTTTGGATACCGAAAGGCCCTTCTTATTGTCTGCATGGGAAACAAATAGTTGATCTGATTTTCTGAATTCTTTTGTTCTGTCCAAATAAAATCTCAATTGTCTGTGAACTTCAAGCTTATGCAACATGTATTCCAGTTTACGGGCATGATGCCTGAAAAAAGTGGGAAGTTCAATGGACTGGTTCAAGTTCGCTTCGGAACAGACCTTCGGGAGAAAGGATGGATTTGTTCTTAAAGACACCCTGTCGGGGTGAAAGACCAAATACGGGGCCTAACAGAGAGTGCTTGAAGTTCAGAAACTCTACGCACCGAACTAATGGCCACTAAGAAAATTGTCTTACAAGAAAAGAACTTCAATGGACAAGAAGATGCGGGCTCAAAAGGGGAAAGCATGAGTTGAGACAGCACCAAATTTAGATTCCAGGGAGCAATCGGATGTCTGACAGGGGGTCGAAGGTGATGAGTCCCTTTCAAAAAGGCTTTACATAATCTGTGGGACATAATGTTAGAACCTCCGCATCCCACATGGAAGTTAGATATGGCAGCCAATTGAACCCTTACAGTAGCGGCTGCCGCACCACCGTGGAAAAGTGAAGTAAAAAATTCCAGAATGCTATGAATAGGGGCAATAAAGGGATCAATACCATGTTGAGAAGCCCAATGACCAAATAGTTTCCATTTACTGTTATATAGTTTCCTGGTGGAGACTTTATGCGAGGAAACCAGAATATGCTGAACCGCGGGAGACAAATCATGGGACCTGGCTAGGTTGGGAAGTGGAGCAGCCAAGCTGTCAGTTTGAGGGATACAAGAGAGGGGTGAAGAACGAGTCAGAAGGTCTGGCACTGGGTCCAGAACCCAAGGTTCTTCCACTTGGTATTGCTGAAGGAAGGGGAACCATATCTGCAGAGGCCAAAACGGGGCTATCAGAATAACAGCAATTTAACAATCCAACTTGTAGCTTGCTACAGATCCCCCACCATGCCCCAGGATTCCCACGCCTCTTTTCTTAATGTACTGGAAAATATTAGGGTTCAACCAAACATCCTAATAATGGGCGACTTCAACTACCCCACCATTAACTGGGAAAACTACTCATGTACCAACTCCTTAGCGCAACGCTTTCTGGAATTCATAAACTCCAATGCCCTAGATCAACTTATCCACACCCCCACCAGGGGCAACAATATCCTAGACCTAGTCATTACCAACATGAGTGACCGGTGTTCCACACCTGAAGTCAACTCCTCGTTGGTCTGATCCGACCATAAGCTAATCACCCTTGATATCCACATCCCACCCCCACCCACCATTAAGTAAACCACAGTAAAAAATTTCTCCAAAGGCAACTTCATGCTTCTTAAGACAGAAGTAGTGAACTTCATGACACCCATGCAGATGGACAATACAGTCACAACTGCTGAATCCTACACAAATGCACTCTATAAGCACTTACATGAGTGCATGGATCATGCTATCCCAAACAGAACCAAGACGCTATCCTTCAAAAAACGGAAGCCAATCTGGTGGTCCCCTACCATAAACAAACTGTACAACAGAAGGAAGAAACTGTTGCAAGAGAGTAAAATCCCATGAGTGGAGGAGCTCCCTGGTCAGCCTCAGTAAGAAGCTGAGATCCCTTATAAGATCCTCCACAGCTAGCTACAAAAATAAAATCACCACTAATTCCAAGGACAACCACAAAGCATTCTATAGCTATGTCAAGAATCTCAATGGCAACACCCAGATCTGCTCTGAGTTACAGCACAAAGGCATGAAAATTTCAGAACCAACTGATATTGCCAACATCCTGGCAGATAGGTTCAGTGCTAACTTTAACCCCCCCCCCCACCCCACCACCACCACCTAAAGGGCCCATATCTATACTGGAAGAATGCAGAGTCCCTGTAATCACAACTACACAGGTGAAAGCTGCACTCTCTAAAGCCAAAAACACAGCATCCAAGGGACCGGACAACATCTCAGGCTGCGTTTTACACAAACTTCAGAATGAACTGGCTCCCCACTTAAGCATCATGTTCAATAATAGCCTCGCATCAGGCTTTGTGCCCACTGAATGGCGCACAGCAACAGTTATCCCACTCCACAAAGGGGGGAGTCACCACTGATCCCGGGAACTATAGCCCTATTAGCCTGATGAGCCTGGTCTGCAAAGCCATGGAACGTATCATCATGGAACTCAAAAACATTGCTAACCTCCAAACTCTGGATCCTACCCAGTTCGGGTTTGTGAAAGGCAGATCATGCCTCCTGAACCTGATCGACTTCTTTGAGGCAGCCACCAAAGCCATAGATGAGGGTAAGGGGGTTCACACAGCCTATCTTGACCTCGCCAAGGCTTTAGACACCATCCCCCATTCTGGAATTATAGCTAAACTCAATAAACTAGGCATAAATCCCTACGTCACAAGATGGGTTGCCAACTGGCTCACTGACAGAACCCACACTGTAAAAGTTGCAGACTCCAAATCTAACCTCAAAGCAGTGACAAGTGGAGTACCACAGGGTTCAGTCCTGGGACCGCTCCTGTTTGGTATCTACTTCTCTGAACTACAGGCTAACACAGAAGCCTCTGGCTAACGAAGTTCGCAGATGACTGCAAACTAGGAGCCATAGTCAAGTCCCCAAATGATGTGAACATCTTACAGAAGGGCATCTCTGAGACAGATGCCTGGTGTCAGAGCCATGGCCTCAAGCTCAATGCCAAAAAGTGCAGTGTCATCCCCTTTGGTAAAAACTCTGCACCCATGAACTACCACATAGGCAGCAATCTACTTGACACCGAATGCTTGATAAGAGACCTTGGGACCCAGGTGGACAGTAGTCTCTCCTTTGATAGTCACATCGCCACAGTAGTCAGGAAGTCCTTCTACGTGGCACACCTCATCATAAAAGGGTTCTCATCCAGGAAAAAAAAGAGGTCATCATTCCCCTCTACTCGACACTCATTAGACCCACTATAGAGTACAACGCCCCTTTTGGAATGTACCTCACAAGACATCTGCAGCAGCTGGAAAGGCCATAGAAGTACCTCACAAAGAGGATTACTGGACGCAAACAAATGCCCTACACTGACCGCCTCAAAAAACTCCAGCTTTACTCCGTAGCATATCGCCTACTCAGAGGTGATCTCTGCCTAACATATAAAACTATGTCAAACCCAGAGCTGTTGGACATGCTACACCTAAAGAAATCCCAATCCCTCTGAGCTACACACTCTAGGGACCTAAACCTTGTCACCACAATAAACAGGACATGCTGGAGGGATAAGATTCCTATCCCAGAGATTTCCCATACTCTGGAACAGGCTACTCATCTATGTTAAGCAAAGTTCTTCATTAGCACTCTTCAAGAAAAATCTTGATGAGTGGATGAGAAATAGGAAATACACCCCGGGGATTACTTCTGTGTCTCCGCTCGACAGTGGCACAGGAAAATAACTTTCTTGGGTGGCGTAAGCCAGGGAACCTTGTTGGCTAGGCTTACGTAGGCCCTTGGGCCGATAGCCTAGTACCTACCTATGAACAGTCCTTCCCAGGCTTTTGGCTTTCTGTAAAAATTTGGGGATCAGCGGGGATGGAAAAAAGGCATATAGGAGACCCGAGGGCCAATCATGTACGAGTGCGTCCCTTGGGATGTCCCTTGGTGGAGAGTATAGGGCAAAGTAGCTTCTGCATTTGGCATTCATCGGGGATGCAAGAAGGTCGCAGCAAGGCTGGCCCCATTTGCGGAATATCCTTTCCGCCACTCGCTCTTTGAGGGACCACTCATGAGGCAATAGAATGGCTCTGCTCAATTTGTCCATCACATTGGATGACCCCAGGATGTGCATTACTATCAGGAAGTGCCCGGTGGATACAGCCCACTGCCAAATTCTCAGGGCCTCTCGGCATAAGGGGTAAGATCTGGTTCCCCCTTGCTTGTTGATGTACCAGACTACCGACATGTTGTCTGTCTGTATTGCAATCGTCTCTTGAGGTACAGAGTCGTGAAAGTGTTGCAACGCTAGGAACACCGGTCTCAACTCCAAGACATTGATGTGCAAACTGGATTCCATCTCTGACCAAGTACCTTGGACAGTTCTTCCCTGACACAGCCCCCCCACCCTATCAGGGAAGCAGCCGTGGTCACTGTGGCTGTGGGAGGGGGGGGGGGAGTACAAACGAACGACCTACAGTAACTTGGCGGCTGTTCAACCACCAAAAGAGGTCCTTTTTGCAAGTATTGGCCAGCAGGATCTCGTGTGACATTGGAAGCTGTTGATAAGACCACTGTGTGAAGAGTAATCAGTGGAGTACCCTCATGTGCATGCGCCCCAGAGGAACCTCTATGAGAGTCGCTGCCATAGTGCCTAACAGCTTCAGAACTTGGAATGCAGGGACTTTCTTTTCCATAAACAAAAGGGATACTTGGTTTCGTAAAGAGATTACTCATTCTTGAGGCAATCTGACCAGAGCGGTGGTGGTGTCTAGATCTGCTCCTATAAAGGAAATATGCTGCGACAGCGATAAAGCAGATTTTTCTAAAGTTAAGGTTATGCCCAACTGGGAGCACAAGCTGATAGTGTAATCCCTAATGTGAATCAGTTTATGCCTGGTGGTGGTGGTGTGGAGCCAGTCGTCGAGATACGGAAACACCCGGAATCCTAAACATCTCAGGTGAGCCGTGACAACTGCCATGCATTTAGTGAACACTCTGGGGGCTGTGGTGAGACCAAAGGGCAGAGCTCGGAACTGGTAGTGACTGGCCCCCAGCCAGAAACGCAAGTGATCTCTGTATGGCCTGGCCATTTTTATGTGGTAGTACGCATCCTTGAGATCTATCGAGCACATCCAATCGCCCTTTTCGAGAAACGGGATTATCGACTGAAGTGTGACCATCCTGAACTTTTCCTTTTTGACAAAGGAGTTGAGATTGCTGAGGTCTAAGATGGGCCTCCAGTCCCCTGCTGAGGTCTAAGATGGGCCTCCAGTCCCCTGTTTTCTTTGGAACTAAAAATAACCTGGAGTAAGTTCCGGATCCTATTTGGTCCACCGGGACTGGCTGGATGACTTTTTTCTGGCAGCCTCTGAATTTCTATGGCTGCTAGACTCCGCAGACTAGGTGGAACTTCTGGGATTCTTGTCCGAATGGGAGGGAATTCTGAAAAGGGAATGATGTAGACTCTGGTTATTATGCTTTTTACCCAGGAATCTGATGTAATTCCTAGCCAGGCATCTGGGTATAAAGCTAAGCAACCCCCAACTGCCTCCAGAGTAGGACGGTCAGGCCTCCTCTCTGGAGCGCTGATAGGGTTTGCCAGGGAACTGCTCCCTGTCAACCTGGTTCTGCGGACCCCTTCTGCCACCTGGGCAGCGTCTACCATTATACTCCTCTCCTCTGCCCCTGGAGGGGGGTTTCACTACGTGTGTTCTGGAAAGCTCCTTGGGACTTTCAGAACCACATTTTTCCACCTCTCTGCCCTTTGGAGTATGGTCTACTGGGGGTGGAAAAATGGACTCCTACGGCAGATCGCGTCTTTCCTTCCTGCTCACACCTAGTGAGTGTCTCCTTGACTCTGGGCCCAAACAAGGAAGAGCCATCAAATGGGGCATTCACAAAGGAAGACTTGAAGGCTTCCGCAAAGGAGCATAAGCGCATCCAGGATTGTCTCCGCAGAGATATCGCTGAACCCGCTGCCCGGCTCGATCCCTTGGCTGCATAAGAAATGAGCCTCATGGATGAGTTTACAATGGAATTAAGGGTGTTAAGCTGTGCTGTCACTTTCTGGGGGAGAGCATCACCTGTGTGGCCCTGTAGCGCATCTCCAAGCTCTTTTAGGAGATCTCGTTGAAGACGGGTAAAATGGGTTTAATAGTTAAGCGATCTCATTGCAAATGTCGCAGAACTAAAGATGCATTTCCCATATCTGTCCATCATCCTGGAATCTCTAACAGGAGGATGGACAGAGGAAGAGGTGTCTGACATCTCTTTCTTGGTGACCGCCGCCACCACCATGGCATCAACGGGAACCCCTTTTGTGAGAAAGGACTTATCTTGAGGGCAGGTGATAAATTTGTTGGGCCTCCGAGGGACCGGTTCCATAGAATCAGGAGACTCTCATGCCTTTCGAGCGATCAAGTCCATTAATTCATCGAATGGCAGAGTAACCCAAGAGGTGGAGGGCTGAGACCCAAAGGCCTTCAGGAGCACAGACTCGTCCTCAGTAGGGGTAAGGGACTGCCAGTCACCCCTCTGTCTTAGTATTTCAAGGATGTCTGCAAAAGAGACATCCTCATAGGAGGACCGTGGGGACCCTTCTGATTCCTCCAAGTCGGTGTCTGATGTTAAGGATTCCTGGGGGGAATCTAAATGCCTCCTCTTACACAGTCTTTTCCTGGAGACTTCATCAGTGGGGGAGTCTGGTGAAGTCTCAGTCAAGCAGGGGTCACCCAATGGGGTAACCTGAGGCTCTGGATCTCAACGCTTAGTGGGAACCCGTGGTGTAGAGATAGAGCGCGGCCCTTTAGGGGAGGAAGAGGAAGGAACCAAAGAAGTGAGTGTCTTAGCAGACATGACCTTCCTCATGGCATCGAAGGCACCGGTTTCCCGACCCGAGGGGTCCGCTGGTTCTGAAGATGGCAGCCTCCCAGGGCTGAGACCACGGGCTCCGAACCAGAGGACAGAATCGAGCTCATCTGCACCGAAGCCTCGAGAAGGAAAGTCGGAACTGAAGCGTCGGTTCGACTCCCCTCCCCCTTGGAACCAGCGAAAGAGTGTCGGCTCCGAGACTCTTCGATTGGAACAGAAGAAGTCAAGGTCGAAGGAGCAGAGAGCACTGGAACAGGCCTCGGCTCTAAGGGTTCCACCACTATCGGATCTTCTCTTTCCGGCTCCGAAGGCTCAACTGGCCTCGGAGGAGGAGCAGAACTTGTGGAAGGAGGGGTCGTAGGCTTCGAAGCCAACTGGGTCGAAGCTGCAATAATTTGGCCAGGGCCGGGTTCACCAAAAGTCTCTGTACTACTTGGTCCACATCGATGTCAGAAAGGGCACAGGAAGAACGGGTCGAAGAAGCCAATGACTTAAGGATCGGAGACTTCAAAACCTCCGACACCGGTTCCAACACAATGACTTGGCTCCAAGGTAAGATCTCGTTGCACGGCTCCGAAGGCTGTGGAGCCGGCAACCAAGTCTTGCCAGAGGTGCTCGGAGCCGAAGACTTGTGCTCTGAAGAAACCTTGGACGACTTCGACCCCTTCGAGGACTTGGAGGTCTGGTCAATCTTATCCAATATATCCTGGAAGTCCGATTTCAACAGTCCTCTATCTACCAATTTCCTTCTTTCTAATAACACCCTGCCACTGAAGGAATGGCAGATAGAGCAATCCTCCTGTAAATGTAGCGGGCCCAAACAATAAACACAAGATCTATGATTATCCGTGATGGACATCTTCTGTCCACAGTCACAATTTTTAAACCCAGATTTTTGCTTCTCTGACATTATGAAAAATTGTCCAATAACACTACAAAAACAGCTTAGAAGTTCAGATCCCTGAACTGCAATAACTATAGAAAGGGATACAATAAAGAAAAACAAACGCTCAATACAGAATATAAGGGGATAGGGTATTAAATATAACAGAGCCCTGTCAAGTAGAACAAATCAAGAAGGCTAAAGGCCTAGGAGCAAACCGCTCCGAACTAAAAAACAAAATACCAGCTTAGATACCTACTAAACCACCAAAAAGGAAGGAATATGTGAAGCCTCACTAAATATCAGATCCCTGATAGATATTAGAATTCTAAATATGCAAATATATAATAAAAAGGATACTTCTGAAGATCGTGTGATTCGTTGCAGCGGCACACTAGATCTGGGGTTTGGCAGCAGAGCATCATGGGATAGGGACTGTGTCTCAAGCTTCCAAGAGATCTAGAGCTTGGAAAGCGGCTGACTCGGAGCCAATGGATCGGCTCCGAACCCACGTGTAAGAACAAACAGCGAGATTGAACAACTTCACATATATCCATTTATAGGACTGGGTTAAGGGCCTGCTCAGAGTGTCTGCCACAATGTTTTGACCTGAGGGAATGTAAAATGCCTGAAGAGTCACTTGATACTTAACAGTAAGATCCTACACAAGGAGTGCTGATTGGCAAAGAAGGTAAGATCTTGTTCCTCCTTGTTTGTTTATATACCACATCACTGTGGTAGTGTCTGAATGTCTTGAGAGGCCCTGGAGAGATAAAGAGGGTGAAAAGCCTGAAGAGCCAGCATAAGAGCTCTCATCTATTAGACAATGATGTGCTCCTTCTGCTGAAGAGGCATCCACACCCCCTGTATTCTATGAGGATCCAGTTATTTGTCTGCCTGAGATGACATGGTTGACAGGCCACGATGCTTTGCCAAAGATGGTCTGCACCTGTTGCCCCTGGGATTCCGGATACTGGCTAAGGCTCTTGCCACCCCTATAGTGCCTTTTTTAGGCAAGGTTCAAATAACAAAACCACTACCGTAACTGATACAGGCAAGCAAAAACTGAGGGTAAAGCTACTCAACGTTAGAAGTCTAAACTTCAAAATGCACTCACTCGAAGCACTCATTAAAATGGAGAATATCGATATCTGTGCAGTGACTGAAACCTGGTTCAAGGCTCCAGAGAGAACTCCTGCATTACCAGGATACAACTCCTAACATACCTTTCAGCCATCTAACCAGGACCGGAACACCAAGGGCAGAGGCGTGTCCATATTTATTAAGGATAACCACACCTCCAGGCTAGTTGCCCAACATAATGCATCCAAAATTATCCAAGTGCAACTAATTCTGGGCAAAACTGCAATCCATATCGTGGCTTGCTACAGATCCCCTACCTTGCCCCAGGATTCCCACTCTTCTTTTCTTGATACACTAGAGAATATTGGGTTCCAAACAAACACCCTAACAATGGGCGATTTCAACTACCCCACCATTAACTGGGAAAAACTACTCGTGTACCAACTCCTTTGCTCAACGCTTCCTAGAATTCATAAACTCCAATGCCCTGGATCAACTTATTTGCACCCCTACCAGGGGAATAATAACCTAGACCTAGTAATTACCAACATGAGTGACCGGTGCTCCACACCTGAAGTCAACTCCTCATTGGTCAGATCCGACCATAAACTAATCACCATAGATATCCACATCCCACCCCCACACCCTAGTAAGGAAACCACTGTAAAAAAATTCTCCAAAGCCAACTTCTTGCTTCTTGAGACAGAAGTGGCCAACTTCACGACACCCATGCAGATGGACAATAGAGTTACTACTGCAGAATCTTATACAAACGTACTCTATAAGCACCTAGACGAATGCATGGATCGTGCTATCCCTAACAGAACCAAGACGCAGTCTTCCAAAAAAAGGAAGCCAATCTGGTGGTCCCCTGCTATAAACAAACTCTACAACAGAAGGAAGAAACTGTTGCAAAAGAGAGTAAATCCCATGAGTGGAGGAGCAAGAAGCTGAGATAACTCATAAAATCCTCCAAAGTCAGCTATGAAAACAAGATTGCCACTGACTAAGGACAACAAAGCATTCTATAGCTATGTCAAGAATCTCAATGGCAACACTCAGATCTGCTCCGAGTTACAGCACAATGGCACACAAATTACGGAACCGACTGATATCGCCAACATCCTGGTTGATAGGTTCAGTGCTTACTTTACACCCCCTCACCCCCTAAAGGGCCCACATTCATACCGGATGAATGCAGTGCCCCTGCAATCACAAGTGAACAGGTGAAAACTGCACTCTCCAAAGCCAAGAACACAGCATCCAATGGGACCGGACAGCATCCCTGACTTCGTTCTACACGAACTTCATAAAGTACAGTTTTGTACCTACCATAAATGTAGATGTTCGAGTGCTAATACAGCTGCAGTAATCACAGATGGGTTTTCAGCCGTCAGGTGGTCCCTCGGTCGGCCGAATTCCAAAGTCTTGGTCCGGCGTCGGTTGTCGTCGCTTACTCTTCTGACGTCAGTGAGACCAGAGTATATAAGACACAGCCGACGCCATGTTCTTCAGTCTTTCTTGCCCCAGATGTCAGGTGCCCCCAAAAGGAAGACAATACCTAAATAATGCTTACCCACATATACAAGCAATGCAATATAAACCAAAATCAGTGGAAGCGAGCAAATAAAACATAGCAGGATAACCCAGTCAGGTAGTATGAATAGGTTGTTAGGCCCCATGCCTTTACCAAGTGGGGAAGGAGGGAGGGAAATCTGTACTGCAGCTGTATTAGCACTCGAACATCTACATTTATGGTAGGTACAAAACTGTACTATGTTCATCGTGCATACAGCTGCAGTAATCACATATGGGTAGAATCCCAAAGCTATGCATAGGGTGGTAGGTACTAGGAGGAACTGGGTTGAGCTAGAATGCCCTGCAAAACAGCAGTGGCACAGCCTGCTCTTTTTCTGGAATATAGAGGCAGGTGGTACTGTTTTGTGAAGGTATGTACAGAACTCCAAGTGGCTGCCTCCAAAATATCTTTGGTAGGAACTCCTTTGAGGAAGGCTGTAGAGGTAGCTGTGGCCCTGGTGGAGTGAGATCTGACACCTGTAGGAACAGATTTCCCATGATAGGAATAACAAAACCGTATGCAGTGGCCAATCCACTTGGAAATAGTCTGTTTTGTAACTGGTTTCCCTTGAGCCCCTACAGCATAGGACACAAAAAGTTGTTGTGATTTCCTGAAGGACTTTGTTCTGTCCAAATAATAACATAGCTGCCTATGGATGTCTAAAGAGTGTAGCAGCCTTTCCCCTTTATTTTGAGGATTGGGATAAAAGGTAGGGAGGTGTATGGCTTGATTTAAGGCTACCCGGGATACCACTTTTGGCATAAATGATGGGTTGGTACGAAGGGAAACCCTGTCCTGATGGAAAATGAGGAATGTCTGCACCGCCATGAGGGCCTGTAGTTCAGAAACCCTACGAGCTGAAGTGATGGCCAGAAGGAAGGCTGTTTTCCAGGACAAATATTGCAAATCTGTTGAGGCAGCTGGTTCAAAAGGAGGCAATGTTAATTTTTCTAGTATGTAATTAAGGTCCCAGGCTGGTATTGGTTGCTTCCTTGGAGGTCTTGTATTCTTAGCCCCTCTTAGGAACCGTCGTAAGAGTGGGTGAGAAAATAAAGGGGGATCCGTGTTGAATTCTGCAGAAATGGCTGAGGCATGTATTTTTATGGAGGAGAAGGAAAGTCCACTGTTCAGCAGCTCAGCTAGATGCTGTAATACCTGAGGCAAGTTCAGTTTTCTAGGGTCCTGGCCTCTTTTCTCATTCCAAGAGCAAAACAGCTTCCATTTTGCGGAGTAAGCTTTTCTAGTAGATGGCCTTCTGACCTCCAAAATGACATCCTGCACCTCCTTGGAGAGTAGGGTCTGTTGTGGTGTTAAGGAATTTTCCATGCAGCGAGATTGAGTGATTTCAGCTGACTGTGAAGAGTTTTGTAGCTGTGCTGAGTCAGCAGAAGAGGCATTAGAGGCAGGGACCAGGGAGGAGTATGTGTTAGGCTCATCAGGAGTGGATACCAGTGTTGCCTTGGCCAAACTGGAGCAATCAGTATCATCCTCTGTTTGTCTGTTCTTGCTTTCAAAAGCACCTTGGGCAGAAGAGGCAGAGGTGGGAATGCGTAAACTGTCCATGCTGTCCAACTGAATGAAAGGGCGTCCACTCTCCAGGCCTTTGGATGAAAGGTCCTTGAACAAAACTTTTCCAATTGAGGATTCCTGTGGGAGGCAAAAAGATCTATGTCTGGCCTCCCCCACGCTTGGATTATTTCTGTAAACACCTGAGGATGTAACTTCCATTCGTGTGGATCTGTCATATTTCTGCTTAGATTGTCTGCCAGTGTGTTTTCCAATCCTAGCAAGTACTGTGCTTGAAGTTCGATATGTCTTTCCAGAGCCAAGTTCCAAAGAGTCATGGCTAGTCTGCACGAGGGGTATGAATGTGTTCCTCCTTGTTTGTTTATGTACCACATTACTGTGGTGTTGTCTGTTTTTATCAGTAATTGTCCTGGATGCAGGAAGTCCTTGAAAGCTGTAATTGCATTTATTACTGCTAGCATCTCTTTTTGATTGATGTAAAGGTGCTTTTCCTTTTGGGACCATCTGCCCTGAATGCACCTGTCCTTCATGTGCGCCCCCCAGGCATAATCTGAGGCGTCTGTGGTTATGACTTGTTTTGCTTGAGGCTTGCAGAATGGAAGGCCTGTGTTTACTTGACATGCTTGGGCCCACCATAGAAATTCCTTTTGCAAACATGGAATTATTGGTATAATTGTTTCCAAACTGTGACTGTGTTGAGACCATAGATTTTTTAGGTACCACTGAAGTTTCCTCATATGCAGTTTTGCACATGGGATTAGAAGAATGCAAGATGCCATGAATCCCAGAGCCTGCAGGATTTTCCTTGCAGCAAGCCTGGTACTTTTTGCTAGTATTTTGAAGTACTGAGATAGTTGCCCCTGTTTTTCTGGCGTAAGATATGCCATCTGGGTGTTTGTGTCCAAGTTGGCACCCAGGAAGGTTATTTTCTGAGATGGTGTTAGCCTTGATTTCTCTTTGTTGATTGTATATCCCAGAGAAAGCAGTAACCGTGTCACATATGCCAGATGTTCCAGAAGTATGTGTTTGCTGTCCGCTTGGATCAGGCAGTCGTCCAGATAAGGGTAAATTTGTATCCCTTGAAGTCTGCAGTAGGCAATCACTGACGCCAGGCACTTTGTGAATACTCTGGGCACAGTAGATAAGCCAAAGGGCAATGCAGAGAATTGATAGTGGATTGAACCTGCAAGAAATCTGAGGTATCTTCTGCAGCTTTGTCTGATTGGGACATGCAGGTATGCCTCCTTGAGGTCCAATGTTACCAGCCAAAACTCCTTGCCCAGCATGGGAAGAAGTTGCTGTAATGTGAGCATCTTGAATTTTGGTACAAGTAGAAATGTGTTTAGGATGGAGAAAAAGTCTTGAATAAAAACCTTGACCTTGTTGGTGCGTAGGTACCTTTTGAATAGCTCTCATGTTTATGAGCTTTGAAATTTGCAGTTGTGTCTCTGCCCTTTGATTTTGTGGCAGGTTTGGCATGCCTCTCATTTTTGGAAGAGTGTGAAATTGAAATTTGTAGCCTCTGTTTATAATGTCCAGTATCCATTTGTCTGTTGTGACAATATGTCAATTGCTTGCAAATAATGCTAGTTTCCCTCCTAAAGGTGCTGCCAGCTGAGACCTGCTTGGCATGGAAATGAGGGAGTCATTGGGTTTGCTTCCTGTATTGTTGTGCACTGTCTTCACCACCTCTTGGTGCTGCAGTTTGCCATTGTCTGCCTCTATATGATCCTTGAGATTGCCCTCTGCCCCTTGTGCGTCTGTATCTACCTCTTTGGGGCTTGTCAGTGGCTGGAAAGGACCAGTTTTTTGAAGGCCAATTTCTGCTAAAACGTGGTGGTTGGACCTGTAAGAAAGCTTTGACAGTTTGCATAGATTTGGCTTTTTCTTCCATTTTCCGTAGTATCTCCTCAGCATTAGTACCAAATAGTACATCCTTTTGTAAAGGAGCATCTAGAAGTTTAGCTTTCACATGATCAGGCAAATTTTGTTCCCTAAGCCAGGCATGTCTGCGAATGACTGATCCTGTAGCAGCCGCTCTACTGGAGGCCTCTAGGGCATCATAACCACATTGTAAGGTGTGTTTACCCACTTGCTCTGCACTATGCATCATATCCTGTAACTCTTTTAAATCTGGTTGTTCAGGTTGAGACATTTTGTTCCTCAATTGTGATAACAGGTACTGTTGATATTTAATCATATGAAACTGACAGTTTAAGGCCCTCATGGCTAGGGTGGCCGAGGTATATACCTTTTTACCCCACCTTTCTAAAGATCTGGATTCCCTTTCTGCAGGAAGTGGATTTTTGGCAGTGGAGGCCTTCAATCCCTTGGGGCCTTGTGAAATGATTTCAGGGTCAGCATTATGGCTTTTGAAGAGAAATTGGTGAGAGCTGGGTACTCTGTAATACCTATCAGGTTTGACTGGTGCAGGAGGCAGAGAATCAGGATTAAGACAAGCCTCCGAATAGACATCATCCAGAATGTCCAAAACAGGGGGTATAGCCAGAGGTCTGTGTTGAGGTAAACAAAGAAATTCCCTAAGTCTTTTCTTGGAATCTGAAAAGTCTTGGCCTTCCCAATGGAAGTGTTCCCTCAAGGTGTGCAAGGTTTCCCCAAACGAAAAATCATCAGGAGGGGATACCGAAGGAATGGACTGTTCTGCATCCGAATCCTCAAAAGGAGAATAAGAGTGTTCCTCTGCATCAGAATGTTCTGATAAAATGGATCCCTGATCAGAAGAGGGAGAATCTTCCTCCACTCTGGGCCTCTTGTCAGGAGGGGGATGAGAACCTCTGATAAGAGTAATTAAATCCTCAGCCATTTTTAGCATCTGTTTTTTAGGCATGGGTCCTGAAGATGGGCCCTGTGCAACAAGCCTCGTGGGATGCCTGGCTGCTTTGGATTTAGAAAAGGCCTTAATTGAAAAAGAAGATGAGGGCCTAAATACACCATGGGTGGAAGTGGACCTGTCCACATTAGTAGGCTCTACATTAGCAGGGGCTTCGGTAGTAGTCTGGGAAAGGGCTGAGGACCCAGCGGTCTCGGGTACAGAAGACACCGCCAAAGGAGTGTCGTCGGTAGTCAGGGACTGCAAAGGCGTCTCGCTGAGAACCGGACCACGTGTAGCCTGTTTTGACGGGGACCGCGGGCCTCGCGTGTTGGTCCTTTTCCTTGCGTTTTTTGGACAAAACGGTAGTTGGAGTGTCCAATGACATTTTATAATCAAAAGCTTTACCAAAGTAGTGTTGGGCGAACTCCGCCCGACGCTTAATAGTGCGTTTATTGAAGGTAGCGCAAAAGCGACAGTCCGAGACGTCGTGGTCTGGGCCCAAACAAGGTATGCAGAGGGAATGGAAATCCTTATGCGGTATTTACTTCCCACAAGAAATACAATTATTAACTTTTTCTGACATCGGTCTGAGGCAAGAAAAGTTTCCCCAATGGGGTACTTAGCTTTAATGAAGACTTCGGTTTCCAATTTTTTTGTAATTCAGGAGCTGGCCGACCAGCACTTGCGAACTGCTTCTGCTTCGGGCACCGCGCGGCAAAAAAGACTGAAGAACATGGCGTCGGCTGTGTCTTATATACTCTGGTCTCACTGACGTCAGAAGAGTAAGCGACGACAACCGACGCCGGACCAAGACTTTGGAATTCGGCCGACCGAGGGACCGCCTGACGGCTGAAAACCCATCTGTGATTACTGCAGCTGTATGCACGATGAACATTGAACTAGCCCCCCCACCTAAGCACCATGTTCAGTCATAGCCTCACGACAGGCTTTGTACCCACTGAATGGCGCACAGCAACAGATATACCACTCCACAAAGGGGGAGCCACCATGGACCCCGGGAACTATCACCCTATTAGCCTGATGAGCCTGGTTTGCAAGGCCATAGAACGTATCATCATGGAACTCAAACAAAGATATTGGTAACCTCCAAACTCTGGACCCCATCCAGTTCGGGTTGGTGAAGGGCAGATCATGTCTCCTAAACCTGATCGACTTTTTTGAAACAGTCACCAAAGCTGTGGATGAGGGTAAGGCAGTTCACACAGCTTATCTTGACCTCGCCAAGGATTTCAACACCATCCCCCATTCTGGAATCATACATTAACTCACCAAATTGGGTATAAATCCATACGTCACAAGATGGGTTGCCAACTGGCTCACTGACAGCACCCACACTGTACAAATTTCAGACGTCAAATCTGACTTCAAACCTGTGACAAGTGGAGTACCACAGGGTTCAGTCTTGAGTCCTCTCCTGTTTGGGATCTACTTCTCTAAAGTATGGGCTAACACAGAGGGCCTCTGGCTGACGAAGTTCGCAGATGACTGCAAATTGGGTGCCATAGAAGTGTCCCCAAACGACGTGGACATCCTGCAAGAGGGCCTCCCTGAGACTGATGCTTGGTGTCAGAGCCATGGCCTCAAGCTCAACACCAAAAAGTGCATCGTCATCCCCTTTGGTAAAAACTCTGTAGCCATGAACTACCACATAGGCGGCAGTCCACTTAACCCCGAAGGTGTGATAAGAGACCTTGGGACTCAAGTGGACAGTACCCTCTCCTTTGATAATCACTATTATAATATCAATGACAGTCAGGAAATCCTTCTACGTGGCACACCTCATCACAAAAGGGTTCACATCCAGGAAAAAAGAGGTCATTGTCCCCCTCTACTCAGCTCTCATCAGACCCATTATAGAGTACAACACCCCTTTTGGAATGTACCTCACAAGACATCTGCAACAACTGGAAAGGCCACAAAAATACCTCACAGAGAAGATTACGGGACTCATACAGATGGCATACACTGACAGCCTCAAAAAACTCAAGCTTTACTCCATAGCATATCACCTACTCCAAGGTGATCTCTGCCTAACATACAAAGTTATGTCAAACACAGAGCTGTTGGACATGCTACACCTAAAGTAATCCCAATCTGCCCAAGCCACACGCTCGAGATCTAAACCTAGTCACCAAAATCAACAGAACATGTTGGAGGGATAGATTCCTGTCCCAGAGACTTCCCACATTCTGGAACAAGCTACCTAGCTATGTCAAGCAGAGTTCCTCACTAGCACTCAAGAAAAATGATGAGTGGATGGGTAATAGGAAATTCACCCTGGGAACCACTTCTGCGGCCCTGCTTGACAGGGGCACAAGTAAATAGCATCCCTGGGTGGCGAAAGCCAGGGAATCTTATTGGCTAGGCTTACATAGGCCCTTGGGCCAATAGCTTAGTACCTACCTATGAACCAAATGCTGCTCCCCATCTCACATCTGATGCATCTGTGAACAATTCCCGAGAGGGAAGATGGGAATGAAAAGAGAAACCTGGATTTAGAGACAGCTGCTGGATCCACCAGTGAAGTTTTTTTCTTGAGACAAGGAAGAAGAGGAACAACAAAGTCTAGAGGATGTGCATGTTGAAGCCAAATTGACTTCAGAAACCACTGAAACTTTTTCATGTGGAGTTCTGCTAGAGAGATCATAGGAATGGTGGATGCCATGAAACCCACAGCTCTCAGAAACTCCTGGCTGTAATGGAGTTCAAAGGAAGAACAGTTTGAAAGGAGAGCTAAGGCCTTTGGAGGAGGCAGGGATGCCAGCAATGGTACCGTCTGAATCCTGCACCCTAGAAAGAAATTATCTTGAGAAGGAGCCAGAGAAGACTTTTTTGAAATTTACTGTGAACCCCAGGCTCTGGAGAAGGGAGAAGGCAAGATGAAGATTTTACAAAAAAAATCTCTGCAGAGGATAACTGAATCAGCAGGTCATCCAAATAAAGAAATATCCAGATCCCTTGAAGCCTGCAAAAAGCAGTCACAGGAGTGAGGCATTTGGTGAACACCCTTGGGACAGTAGAAAGGCCAAAGGCCAAAGAAGAGAACTGGCAATGCCAGGAAGCAACAGAGAAATGCAAAAACTTCCTAAAAAGAGGATGGATCAAAATATGGAGATAAGCATCCTTGAGATCCAGAGACACCATATAGGCCTGAGGGAGCAAAAGAGGAAAAAAAAATAAAATAAAAGAGTCTGAAGGGACAGCATCAGAAAGGTAAAAGAAGGTTCATTAAAGTGTTTAGATGAAAGAGGTCTAGAATTGGTCTCCAAGTACCGGCTTTTTTTTTTTTTTTTTGAGTACTAGAAACATTCTTGAATAAAACCCTTTCACCCTTTGGAACACAGGCACCTCTTGAATAGCACCCGGAGTGAAAAGATCTCGAAGAACCTCTGAGAAAAAAAGGAAATTGTTCCCTAGGAGCTTGAGGAATACCCATAAAAGGTGGTTGGGATTTCCCACACCATGAAGTACCACTGGCGAATATTGGATAGACAAGATTCCCGAGTAATCTGAAGCCAAACAGGAAGACAAAAGGCAAAGAGAAAGAGAATGTGGCTGGGAAGAAACGGATACAGCACCTGGTTTATCAGGCAAGGAAGGCTTCTGAATCCCTTAAGTCTGACTGGCCTTAGCAGGAGGAGCCTGCCTGCCACTCTTTTTACCTTTAGTAGGACGGCAAGATTGCCTACAAACAAAGGCTGGCTTATTGGGGTAGTTTCTCTGAACAGAAGAAACAAACACATGTTTAAGCTCCTGTAAGGCCTTCCCCTTATCCTGAAGTGACTTAAACCAGCAGCTGCTTCCCAAAACAAAAGGTTATTATCCAGAGGTGCATCCATCAGCTTAAAAAGGTTGAAGCCTAAGCCAAGAATAACTCCGCATCACTGAACCAAAAAAGCAGCATCTGCTGCATCATCATAACTACATTTGATAGAATGACAAACCACTTGAGAGGAAGACCAAGTTTTACCCTCAGAGTCTAGAAGATCAGAAATAAGCTGACAGGCCTGAGAAAGGAGAGCCAATACATACCTAGACATATGGGTCTGATAATTAATAACTTTAAAAGCTAGGGTAGCAAAAGTGTAAACCTTCTTACACAGCCTGTCCATGGTTCTGCTGTCCTTGTCACAAGGCAGTAACTTGGGTGAAGGAAGTAATTGATGTGGCTTGCTAGAGGCTACAGACAACACAGAGGGGTCAGCAGCAGGACATTTGTACAAAAAATTGCAATCCTCAGGGACCCTATAAAACCTATCAGGCTTCTTGGGAGCAGGGGCAGAGAATCAGATACTTTAGAGGCACTAGAAAAAGCATCCAATAAAGCAGCCAAAAGAGGAGGAATAGCAGCAGGTTTGGGAAATTCCATCTACAGCAACTCATAGTACCACTTATAGATATCAGTGACCTGAGCAGAATACCACTTAAATTCCATCATCCTAGAAACTGTGTCCCTCAAAGCAAATTTCTTCAAAAGGAGTATGAGGATCAATAGATTCCTTCCCCCCTTACCCATAGTGCAAAGGAGAAGGAATTTGAGCAAAATAAGCCAGGGATTCCTCATCGGAATCTGACTCTTCCTCAGAAGAATCCTGTTCCCTGGGCCTTTTAAGGGGAGTAGAAGACCAAGGGGGCAGGAACAAAAACCCACTGAAGAGGTTTTAATGCCATCAAAGCATTAAATAACCACTGAGTACAGGCCTGACACTTACTCCGTGGATACCCAGGGGCAGACGAAACATGCTTACTTTTTTGTTTCTTGTTTAAAGGAACGCTCTGATTCAGGACGGCATTCAACAGCCATACTAGGAACTTCTTCCCTAACTAAAATCTGTGAAACACCTCTAGGCCCCTCAGAAATAGTCAACAGGGTTCCCCCTGAACATCCAAAATGGACACCTGCAAAGCCTTATCAGACATGCTGCAAGCCAGATCCTCGCTGGCCTCCAACCTGGTCCCAAGCAGAGGAATCTAACAACAAAGCCAGGCGAACCTCTGGGCTCTCACCGACCTTGGGAGTAATAACCGGCAGAGGCTGGACAGAGGAAAATTCAAGTCTAGACTTTTTCACCTTCTTCTTCCCTAATGGCTGACCCTTGGGGCTGGAAGTTCCTTCCACTGTATCTTTAGTGAGAAGCTTAAGCCGATGGTTCCCAAGATACAAAGAAAGGGAAGGCAGCCTACTAAGAAGGGCTTTCGGTATGAAAGCCAGACAAACTGAACAAGTCATATGGTCAGAGAAGCTCCTAGGCAAAAAAAGACACTTACTGTGGTGTTTTTTAATTGGGAATCTGTCTCCCGCACTGGCATTTACCCTTCCTGGATGACATTAACCCCCACAGCAACAAAAAAGCTAAGAGAAAACAAAACCTAAATGGGGTACTTAACTGCAACAGATCAGAGCCAGAAAGAAGACGTAGGCGTTGAAGCAGCGAATGAAAACTGCATTCAAACTTGTGGAAATGACGTTAGGCATTCAGACCGACAATCTGGAGATGCGTTTGGACTGGCGGCAAAGTTGTTCTGAGGATGGAATGTCCGGTTGTCATCTTTATGCCCTACGCTACACGAGGAGTATACTTGGTGACGTTCATCATACCTTAAAGCAACAAGCAGGCTTTGGTATACTGGATGACATTGGGCTTCCGCAGCAGGGAATCCCCAAACAAAGAATACCGCAGCAGTGAATATAAGGACATCAACTGATTCACAGATCCGAGTAATTTAATTCTGTCAAGACAGTACCAGAGCTGTCTGTGGACATCTAAGGTATGCAGTATTCTTTTTCCCTCATGTTTAGGTTCAGTAAAGAACACAGGGAGACAGATAATTTGGCTTAAGGTAAATTCCAATACCTCTTTAATTTATTTATTTAGTTATTTATTTCTCATTTAACCGAGTTGGTCCAGGTAAGTTACAAAAAACCCATTTTCAGTGGAGACCCGAGGAGAAAAACTCCAATAACTTCTACAGCAGTAAAAAGAAGCACTATACATAAGTACAAACTGAAATGCTGGTACCTGTCACATAAGAAAGTGTGAGTACTAAAAGTATAAACATACAAACAGTTTAGTCACAGTGCTGAAAATCTAGCATGTTCTAATATTTACAAGAATTAGAAGGAATGCCAAGAAACTTCCTAAGTAGAGGATGTAGAATGTGAATAGACAGAGGTATATGGGAGGTTAAATGAGGAGACTGCAGTGACAGATCTTGGAGTTAAGCAGGTGACCTTTTAGTGTCTTTTTAAAGTTGTTGGCATGAGTTATACTTCTGATATGTAATGGGAGTTTGTTCTAGCTATGAGAGACAGAGCATTCATAAAGGTTTTTGCCTATGACTTTACAGGGTTTATAGGTCATTAGTAAGAGTTGATTGGTACTACGAAGAGGATGATTGGGGGTGTAATAAGACAGAAGTTTGGAAAGTGATGGGCAGGTAGTAGTGTTTCTGAGAAGGGAGTGAGCAGTTTGGAGTTGAATGAGAATAAGTTGATGTGGGAGTTCAAGCCAGTGAAATTTCTGTAGGACCAGGCAGTGATGGGAGGATTAGGGATGATTTACAGCAAATCTAACAACTTTATTGTATGCGGATACGAGTTTGTGAATACAGGAAGATTGTAGGTTAGTCAGGATAGGGGAGGCATACAGTAGGGTGGGTAGTAAGAAAGTTTGAGCAAGGGCACGTTTGGATTCTGCACCAAGGTATTTTTTTATTTCTGTAAAGTAGGCCTAAATTTTGATGGGTTTTTGATGTTTTGCTGGACATGTAGGTCAAATTTTAGCTGGTCATCAATAATGCTGCCAAGGAGTTTAGTTTGTGTTTCAACTTTTATAATAGTGTTGTTGCGAGAAGAGGCTGAAAAGGTAGCTTTACAGAGGAGACAGAGAGAGATAGGCAGAAAAAGGAGGAGCTTTGTTTTATTGAGACTGAGGATGAGCCGACGGTCACTGAGCCATCTTTCTACAGAAGAAAAGGAGTTTTGTGTGGTAAACAGGTCTGACATGTTTTCAGAGACAGATGTCAATGTGTAGTCATCTGCAAATTGGACAATACAGGAGTAACTGCAAGACGTATGGAGGTTATTGGTAAAGATGCTGAATAGCAGAGGGCCAAGGATGGAGATTTGGGGTACCCCAATTTGGATAGAAGGAAAGGGGAGCGAGAATTAAGCCATCTAACTGATTGCCGTCTGTTAGAGATGTAGCTGGAGAATCAGCTGAGGACAGTGTGAGAGAGGTTAAGATGGTATAGTTTGGAGAGGATTAGAGAGTGAGAAGCAGTGTTGAAGGCTTTAGATAGATTGAAGAACAGGCAAGATGCAAGTTTGTTGTTGTCTCTGGCCATAGCAACAGTTTCAGATAATTAAATAAGGGCAGTGGAGGTGCTGTGTTTAGGGCGAAACCCGTGTTGTGTAGGAGTAAGGAGATTTTCTTGGATAAGATATGTAATTAGTTCAGAGTGGATACATTATTCAAGGATTTCAGACAGAGGAGAGAGGACAGCATTGGTCTGAAGTTGCTAGGTTCAGCTGAATTACCACCCTTGTGAAGAGGTACAGTGTAGAAAGGTGGATTAGTTCTCAAAGAAACCCTGTCCCTGTGGAAAATGAGATGCAGCTGACTCACCATAACAGCTTGCAACTCAGATACTCTTTTTGCAGGGGCCAGAGCAATCAATACAACAGTTTTCCATGTTAAGAACCTCAAGTCACCCAGATTATCTGGTTCAAATGGAACAACTGTTAGCTTTTCTAACACAAAACTAAGATCTCAAAGAGGAGCCACCAGTTTTCTTGGAGGTGTCTTAAGAGATGCCCCTTTCAAAAACATTCTGACATGAGAATGCATTGAAAGAGGGGGAACCTGTGGGCAGACATGCTGAAATGGCAAATAAATTAATCTTAAAAGAGAAATAAGAAAGCCCAAAGGATAGTAATTCACACAAATATTGTAAACCCAGAGAAAAGCTAGCTCTGAATGGGTGCTGGTTATGTACTAGGCACCAACTAGAAAACCTTTTCCATTTGTTAATACAGTGGATATAAAAAGTTTACACACCCCTGTTAAAATGCCAGGTTTTTGTACTATAAAAAATGAGACCACAATAAATAATTTCAAAACTTTTCCCACCTTTTATGTGACCTATAACCTGTATAATCCAATTAAAAAACAAACAAATCTGTTAGGGAAAAAAATATAAAAAATTTAAAAAGTTCAATACGCTGGTTGCATAAGTGTGCACACCCTTATCTGGAGGAGCTCATAGTGCTCATAGCATCTCTTCTGAATATCAGAAACTTGAGAGCAATCCCACTTAAAGAATTCCATTACATGGGAAACAGGGCCCCAAAGAAAAGCCCTTCTAAAGGGGAAATGGTCTAACAGAATCCTCTTCCTCTGAACCACAATCCAAAGTAGAAGGGATTTGAGAAGAGTAGGCTAAAGACTACTCCCCCAAATCCTAATCCCCAGTAGAGGAATTCAGCTCCTTAGGTCTTTTAAGAAGAGTGAAAGACCAGGGAGACCCAGGCACAGACACCCCTTGAGGAGACTTTAAAGCCATTAAAGCATTAAACAACGACCAAGTAAAATCCTGCTATTCTCGCTGGCGATCCTTAACTGCAGGAGAAATATGTTTGGTTTTTTTGTTTCTGTATGACAGAAACACACTGGGAGGTTCAGACCCTTGGTGGCGCTCAATAAGCATTGTAGGGATCTCCTCCCTCACTAAGATCGGCGGAATCCCTCTCAATCCCTCAAATATAATCAACTGAGATTCCCCCTCAACATCTGCAGCAGAATTTTGTAAAGCCTATGAGGACATGCAAGAAGTCGGATCCATGCTGACCTCTAACAGGGTCATGGCAGAGGAATCTGAAACAACGCTACCGCACTGGAACAAAGGTGTAAGCAACCACAAAAGCCAGAAAATTCCAAATCTTTTATTCGAACACACTGTAGCTCTAGCTCTTCAACCAACTGGCCTTCAAGGAGTCAATAATTACCTATTATTCCCACTCTTAAATATTCACATTAATTAAAACACAAAATAATTCAATTTAAAAACATCTAATCCATTTACTCATTCAATAACATTTTGACAACTTCCAACTGTAATCTACATTCAAACCAGCAGGTGTCAGTGTTCCATAATATAAAATAAACAGTTTCTCTATACAACAATTTACTTTTTAAATCTAAATTGTTTTGTACTTTTACTTTCTCTAAAATGGTACCCCTTAGACAATTAGAATTCCCACCACGATACAAATTAAACCGTATTGCCAATGGCCTTTCAAGATTCTTGTTCCATATATCTCTTCAAGTGTTCCTGCATTCTTAACTTGAAAGCCCTTTTGCTCTCCCCCACATAAAAAGGTAACATAAACATCTTAAAGCATATATAATACCCTCAGCGTTACAGCAATGTGTATCTCTAGGTCTATACACAACATTATTAATTTTGTTAAAAGTCTTTAATGTATATTTACAAACTGAACAATTCCCACATGCCAACGTACCATACTTTCAGATTCCCTAGATAACAATTTCAGACATAGTAAAATAACTATGGACAATCACTTCTTTAATACTTTGACCTATTTTTAAAAGAAATAAGTGGTTTTATCTGAAACAACAACCTAGCAATCCTCCAGGCTTTCAATAGCCTCGAGAGACACATCTGGGGAGTCTGGACAACAGCTGCAGCAGTATCAGACTGAAGATTTTTGGCCTTTTTCTTGGCAGATTGCTGGCCCTTGGGACAGGAAGACTCCATCACAGCACCTTGAGCCAACAGCTTAAGATGTTGATTTTCAAAGTAGAGAGATAAGGAGGACAGATGGAGGGTCTCGAGGATAAAGGACTTGGCAGATAAAACACTGAGCATGGTCCTGGGAAGCACCCAGATAGAATACACTGGTCATGATGGTCTTTCTTTATGGGGAATCTGCCTCCCACATGGACATTCTCCCTTTCTGGATGACATGAAACCAACCAACACTAAATACAAAAGAAGATGAGGGATACATCCCAACAGGGCACTTATCTGAAAAACAGCTCAGTAACCAGCACAGAAGAAGGGTGTTCAAGACTGATAATGCAGTGATGGGGTTCATAATGGCGGTTAAAAAATTCTAAAAGTGTTATGTCCATACATCACCTTTATGCCTTTGCACAGAAAGTGTACATGTGACATATGGTGCCTGTAGGTACTAAAGTCTTTGGTATACTGGCCAGATGGTGGGGTATCCTTGGCAGAAGATCCCCTCTGTTATGAATACTGCAACAGTGATACAGAAGGACATCCACTGTTGCCTCAGTCAAACGGGAGTCACCACAATGATCTTTGGAAAGTCCTTCTGAATCTTCAGAATGTGCCAGGATAGCAGTGGAGTGGGTGGAAATGCAGATACAAACATTTCCATACAAGGAAATGAGAACGTATCTTTTTCCAGGCCTGCTTGCAAGGAGTCCTGGAGCAGAGTTTTGTCAGTTGTTTACTGTCAACAGGAGGAGAACAGAAATATTTGACGTGTTCCCCACAGACGGATCAAATCCTGAAAGACCCCCTGATTAAATTTTCATTCATGAGGACCAGTGCTGGTCCTGCTCAGCTTGCCACAACATTTTGCTCTAATGGCATGTAAGAAGCCCACAGAGTGAGACATTGCTGAATTGTTCTATTCCAGACAACAGAAGCCCACAGAGTGAGACATTGCTGAATTGTTCTATTCTAGACAAACATGTCTCATATGCAGACAAGAGTATGACCTTAACCCCCCCCCCCCCCTTCTGCTTATATACACACCACTGTGTTGTCTGTGATCACTTGTACAGGACCAGAGATGAATGAGTGACTTGAGTGCATTTATTACTTTTTCCTGGGGGTGGGGTGGGGGGGTGGAACAGGACTCTGAACTGTTCTGTGGAATGGAAAAAGACAACATTTCTGAATGTTCTCCTAAAAACCCAGTCTGAGAGGATGATCATCTTCCACAAGTGATAGATTTCGGACACTTTGGAAAAAGTGTCTGTAATAAGCTAACTCTTAAGCTGGACTCTTTGTGAACAAGCTTGGAACAGTGAATAACCCAAAATGTAATACAGAGAAATGAAAGTATAATTCAGGCACAGGAAATCTTAAAAGTTTGAAATCTGTCTCTACTGGAATACGAAGACAAGCGTCTTTTAAATCTGGAGTTACCAAAAAACTGAAAAGGGAATGACAGGTAACAGGTTGTGAAGTGACAGCAGTTTAAATTTTGTAACTTTCACAAACTGGTTAACAAAGGCAATATCTAGGACTGGTCTCCATGAAACTTCTTTATTTGACACCAGAGCCATCCTTGAATAAAAACCTTTCTCCATGAGAGACAGAGACAGACAAGTTGTACTACCCTTGAGCCAGTAGATACTGTACAGCAGGGGAATCAAAGTTGTTTGATCTAGGTAATAAAAGAAATTTGATCTGGTAAATGAGAAGGAATCTCATGAAAATGAGACAGGATTCCTACTGTCATCTATACACTCGAGGGATTACTCTCATAACCCAAATGTCTGAGACACTCTGTTGCCAGAGTGAGAAATGGAGTACTAGATACTGGGAACATAGCTGGCTTTAGGCACCAGCGAGCTCTGTGGTCGCTGGGGGCACCCTGTTCCTGGGGGGCCCCCAACCACAGCAAGTTATCTTATCTTGATATTTTGCAATATGTCTATCAAACTAACAAAAGTTAGTACAGCGATCGTGTATACTTTATAAACCAGGTGGGCAATAACTTTTATTTATATCTCTTTTAAACTTCAAAGATATCTCTGGTTATAGTAACAGCGTTTTATCAAGTAACAGGCTTCACAATTCCATTACTTTACCACTGACATAGTGCCTCTGGCTTAGTTAAAACCTGCTTGGTGGATATTCTTTTCCACTAAAAACAACAACCTAGCCAGCTTTAGATACCTGCAGTACCTGTGGCTGCAAAGGGGGGGGGGGAGCACAAAAAAGCAGCTGATGGTTAGGAAAAATGAGGAAAAATGTATTAATTTCCTGAATATGTTCTTTAACCTGAACAGAGCTGTGGTACGACCCTGATAGGATAAAGCTGATCATGAACCTAAGCAATGTAAGCAGTGATCATGAACCTAAGCAATGTAAGCAGTAAAAAGATCAGCGGCAGGAGTGACTGACTTGAGTGCAAACATTTTATTTTAAGAACAGATGATGCTTCTGATCTTCAAGGATGTTTTTTTTTTCTTTCAAGGAATTTTATAAATACTGGTAGAACACCAGATACTACAACTCTCAACTTTTTTGCAGAAGAATTCAGCATAATACCAAAAATAATAGCACAATAAAGGTTCAAAATCAGGAACACATTTTAAATATTACTCTAAATCACATAAAAAAGTTAATAAAATAACACTCTCAACATGCATTTTTTTGCACATTCATAAGTATAAATCTCTGATGCCTGGAATTATTGGCTGTCTGTATTCCTGAATGATTTATTAGCAAATCAAACTTTTTATGAAGGACAGAGCAAAATTATGAGCAAAATCAGGGAATGTCTGTGAAATCAGAGACAGTTACAAGTATGTATTCCTCCTCACAAAGGTAACTAAAAGTAACTTACCCTTACCCCTGCGGCTGTTTGACAATTGATAAACGAATGTATTGCCATTTACTGAAATAAGTACAAAACTAGTATTGCTATGGCTTGTGTGTGTGTTTGTAAAACATATCACTGATTTTTATCTTTGCATACACCCAATAATGCCAGGACACATACATTATTCCTTTGGGTATCAGTGAAAAACGTAGCTAATGAGTAATTACATTTCAAAAGTAATTCATAAAATATATCAACAGAACATTCAGACACTTCAGTCTTTAAGGTCTCTGGTGGAGCCCCACTCCCCAGACTGTGTAAACTTGATACATGGAGCTCCCTTAATCATCCTTGACTGTGTAAGGGTCCCACAAATGCTGTTGCTGGTTGGGGAAAAATGAGAAAAAAAATGTATTAATTTTCTGATTACTCTCTCTAACTTGAACAGGGCTGACCTTGTTATAATAAAGCTGATAATGCCCTCTGCTCTCAACTGCACCCATTCTAAAATCAGCCCTGCTCAGATTTGTGTATACAGAAGGCTGCTGTAGATTAGGATTGTCGTTATTTCTTTAATTTTCATTACAGTCAAACCATAAAAGTTTGCACATAAGGTCATTACAGCTTTTGTTTGGGTTGAGGACAGTGTGGTCATTGTATCTTTGACTTCTTTCACAGACCTCAGAGGTGTATAAAGAATGTTATTATAGCTTGTGTAGGGGTTGTGTACTGTCTAGGAGCAACAGAGTAGAATAAAATACTGTAATCTTTATTTTTTCAGTTTTACATCAGGCACATATACAGGTAGATGCCTTTGATGGTTAAGGTTGAGGAGTAAAGAGGCATGCTGTGTGTATGTATGTCAGCACCCATTTGAAACACATGACTGTGACAATATAAACCTCTGCTTTCATCCCAGTCTAACACCAGAAGGATGCATAGGCAGTGACTGTCTTTTTTTTTTGGGGGGGGGGGGGGGTAGGTAGGCAGGCCATATTCCCAGATTGCACCTCTGTATCCAGACAACAAATGACTTGTTAGTTTGTTGTGAGCTACTATTTTGTCATCTTTGAATATTATGCCTTGGGCACAACTTATGTCTTCCTTGAAAGAAAAAAAAGACAAATTCTTTTCTTACTCATGTTGTTTGTTTAAGACACCATTGGATTAAAAGGTTGGGAAAATGCTCTACAATGCATCCCAGAACACCTATAACCCTATGGGTTCTTGGGCCCTGGTTTATCAGAGTTATTTCCTAAATGGTTATTACTGTGCTGTCTTGGTCAGGAAAGGTGTGCTGAAAGGATGCAAGGAAAACTTAAGCTGAACAGCAACACTGAATTTCATTCCTTAATCATAATTTTTGTACAAGCCATCATTGGTTGGAAAGATTATGTAAAAAGAAGAAAAAATTAAAATGCACTTTAGAGCATATAGACAGCATTTCACCTAATAGATGCACATAGTGTTGTACATAGGCCTGTTGTACCATAAGAGCATTGTAGCTACAGGTCAGTCTGTACACACTAACCCAAAAGTTTGCAGCACGGACTAAAAGGCTGCTTCAGAGACATGGCAGTGACAGGGTGATACTTTGACGGAAGTGCCTAGTGGGGCCCCAAACTTGACATTTGCTGAGAGCCCCCAAAATGCTAATACCGGCCCTGACTGGGAAGAATTAAAGGGTTGCCATGGTGGGTGGGTGGGGTTACATTTTGCAGATGGTCATTCTGACTAGTTGGAATGTCCTTGTTTCTTGGAGTCCCCACCCCTCTTCTTTTAACAGTTTCCTTGCCATTGCTTTTTTTTTGAAAATTTGCTTGCTTAAAACTTGCGGTCTGCTTATTTTGCTTTTTATAAAAGTACCATAAACTAAGGGAAGAAAAGCTGAAAACTCGAAGTCACCCCTTGAATATTTTTTTCTTTCATCACATTTTATTCAGAACAACAGTTGCAGATGGTCCAAACAACTTCACTATAAAGGGGAGAATTCAGCATTTCATCTTTTATATCTGTAAGCAAAGTCTGAGAAAGTAATCTGATTTATAACAGACCCAGCACCTGCTGTTCCTCTCGAAGAGGAATCCGACAATTCATAAGAACACCGCAGAGAATCTTTGGTTACTTAAGAAAGAAAAGCAATAGCAGCATTCAAAGATTTACACGCGGATGAAGTAAAGTGGCAGTTAAGTTTCTCATTCTCAAAAGAAGCAGGCAAAAACAACACTGGCGTGACAATTAAAAATTCTAAAAATAAGAATGGAAGAATACACTTTCCCAAATCTAACAAAAGCTTCCCCTTTCTCTTTGTCAGAGGGAGTGATTACTTTTGCGAAATATTTAGCTCCAGAAGGATTTGAAAAGGAACTCGCTGCAGGGACAGATCTGGAATTAGAAAGTATTTGTAAGATTGAGGAAATCTGTATAGTCTTTCTGCAGGCTGGCTGTGAGGCATATTACATGCTGTAATAACATCCATGAAAGCCAGTAGAACAGTTGGAACAGGAGTAAGCGGAGGAAATTCCACTTTCAATAAATTACTTTTTTTTCACAGAAACTGAAATGTTATTTTGTTCCCACTGAAAATACTGATTCATTCTTGAGCTGGTTTCAGACTAAGGAAAATTCATCACAGGAAAAAAAAATATATATATCACAAGATATACCTCCCAGAATCAGAATCTTTTGCCTGAGCAGACATAATTGAAAGTGTTCCCTCTGATTCTATTCCCTGTTCAGCACTCTAGAAATCTTCAAAAACAGAATCATTCTTTTTCCCTTGCCATTAAACCTAGAATGAAAAGGGTTAAGAACATGAACAAAGTGCTAAGCCAAGCTTAATACATTGGGAAAGATAAATATTTAGCTTTCTGCTTCTTTTTGCCAAGAATGTCCACAGAAGCAGACAGATTCATATCAGGGACATCACTCTGAGAACCAGACACCTTTGTCTAACCTGGCAGAGAAGAACTTCTCTGTCCTTCCTCCAAGACAAACAAAAGGTTTCTCCCATGCCGCAGAGGACACTCCCAACAGCTGGAGAGGATGTGTTTAACCCTTGGTTCAAGGTGGCTGAAAAGACTATACCAGAGGAAAACAAGGGAAAAGGCAGGGTCAACCAACTTTGGCTAAGGCAAGGAAGCAGCAGGCTGAACAGGCAAAAGCAGTCTAGAACTGTTCTTTTTCTTGTGTCTGGAGGAAGAAAGCACCAAGGAACCATTAAGCTGTCCATGGCTGAACAGAGAAAGAAGCCTGAAACGTAGCTAGTAATGCCAGCAAAATAGTTGGTAAAAGGTAAGTTTTCCCAAAAATGATACAGTGACAAGTACAAATGCATTTTGCCCCAGCCCCTAAAATTAATTTATAAAATTATTACCAATAAAAAAATTATTTGCTAAGAAAAAAAAAATACACTTAAAACAGTAAAAAGAAACACAGATTAAAAGATTTAGTTTATGGCAACTCTCACCAAGGGTTTAGTATACATTGTTTGCTGTCTCTCTTGTTCCTGTTTTTACAGTGGGAAGACTGAGAGACAGCTTAAGAAAATATTCTATGAACATAACTATGACCTGTTGAGACAGAACAAAGCCAGTTCTCTTTACCTCGTGTATAGGTTTCTGTACATTTCTATTTGGCATTTTGGAAACAGTCCCAAGGAACGAACGAGGGGGCTCTTGAGAATTATTATTAGAACAAAAATAATTATTTTGGTAAATCAAATTAAATGCATCTGCCTATCCAGGTATTAATGAATACATCTTCATTACTCTTGCTTTAAAGATGAAGTCTTTGAAGCTTTAAATTGTTAGATGTTGGATGAATTTATTCTACTTCAATTTTTACATGTACTTTTTAATGTAGTCACACAACTTAATTTTTAAACATGATAAAAATGTTTATATATAACAATTTGTCTTTTCGATGTATATTGATAGACGCACTTGTTCATTTATGTTATTTCCCCTTTAATTGTGTTTACTCTTATTTTAATTGCACATAATGTAAATTGCATTTATTTTTATTGGTTATTCTACTGTCATATGAGATGGCTATTTGCTTATTTAAGCTTGTGATTTAGTGTAACTGCAGGTTCTAAAGAAGTTTCGTGTGTTTAAGGGATGAAAGTGCTAAACCAGTTTCTTTATTATTTTTTAATAAACTGAAAAGTATTCAGTTCTTAGTTTTTACTCCTGATGTCCAATGTACCTGGTTGTTTATTTTACTCAGGTATAAACTTGTTTGCTGTTTTGTGGACTTGAGGATGTTTTTTGATGTTTTTACACCCTACCACACTACGTGGGGTGCTTTTTGTGTTTTAGTTGTTTTGTAGAGCTGCACAGTCACAGGCACAGCTTACAGTGTCATGATAAAGGACACATTATTATTCTAGGTATAAAAAAATCAAAGTGAGATATTCCAGGGTGACTGTCACAACTGCTCTTTTGTCTTGTCCTTAACCCATTAAGCTGTCTACTTAACAGATTAGGTCATGGCTACAATCTCGCTCCCAGAAAACAGCAAAGTGTACAGACTTATCTTCTTTGTAGAGGATTTAAAACTGTACAGTTCATCAGACGAGGAACTGAAAGCACAACTGCATGTGGTCAAAACTTTTTGACATGATACAAGAGTGTCATTCGGTCTTGACAAATGTGCAAAAGCAGCCTTTAAAGCAGGAAAGCTGCAGCACCAAGAAAACATTACTTTGGGACAAGAATGTGATAGAACTTGCACAAGGAAAAGTGCATAAGTATTTGGGAACTGATAAGGATCAACAATAAAACATGAACAAATGCGAATAAAACTTAAGGAATATTTTAGAAGACTTTAATACTGAAAGCATTGCTGATATCTAGGAATAAAGTCCCAAGTTATAAACCAATTTGCTCTTCGCGGCCTAACGTTTGGAGCGACATGCTGGCCCCAAAAGGGGTTTGGCTATGTTGGACAGGAAAACAAGGATGTTTCATAGTCAAAAGATTCATACTGGTGGCCCAAGATAGTGGACTACATACACTTTGGTTTACAAACTCCATTGAACATGTGGAAGAAATGAGACAAATGTAGGTTTTTAAAGCAAACCTGGAAACAGTCGCACATCTTGTTGCTGGCTGTGATATACTAATGGCAGAAGGACTGCATACCGAAAAACATAATAATGTGGCAAGATTGTTGCACTGGGGATTGTGCAAACATTATAATACTGAAGTAGCTGAAAAACACTGGAAACATGGGCCACAAAGTATTACAAAAAAAAGCTGAAGTTAATATCACATGGGATCACCCATTACCAACAGCTGAAAAAAAGAACAGAAGCAAGAAAAACAGATATAGCAGTCTATGAAAACAAGACAAAAGTAGGATTGATCACTGTGAAATTGCTACAGCCAGTGACTACAGTGTCTTACATACAGACAGACAGTCATAAAATGCCAGGATTTGCAGGCAGAAATGAGGACAACGTGGAAAAAGGATACCCAGACAGTTTAAAAAAGCAGTAGAAGCAATAGGTCTTGTAAAAAAAAGAATTTACAGTCATACTTTGATATGTTACAGATACATATATCTTCGTACGAACTGCAGGAGTCAGTCACTACTGGGCATATTGTGGGTGCTGCGAAGAGCACTTCTGGCTAACATCAAAGATTGAAACAATACTAATTTCATGAACTGTAATGACACTGATTTAGGAATGGCATCCATTCTCATCATGGTATTAGAAATACAAAAGACTTGGAGAAACTAAAAAGTAAAAGACCTGGAAGTAGTCACCAGTATGGGAAAAAAATTGCTGATCCAAAACACATACACACAACACAAGCACACCAAACAAACAGAAATCCACACACATACACCTAAAATCTGATACCTAACCCTACGCTAAACTATGCACACAACACTAACTACCCACTTACCTTAACCCAAACCCTAACCCTAAGGTCCGTCACTATCACACACTCACCTCACTCGCTCCCTAACACTAACTCACTTAAATCCGCCCTAACCCTCATGTCCACTCAATCGCACACACACCTAACCCGAGCCCTAACCCTAACTCACCTAAATCACCCTAACACTCACATCCACACAATCGCACACTTATCTGAATCTGACCGGTAACTTTCCACCACAACACTGAAAATACCGAAGCAACAGAAATGGACAACCGAATTCTTTCCCTAGGAAAAAAATTGAGTTTCTGCTGCTTCGATATTTTGCAGTTTCGCGAAAATAAGTTCGATCAATCAGCGTTCGCTTTTTAAGCGTTCGAGGATATAATATAGACCCTTTAATGCAACCTATGCAGAACTGTTTAGAGAGACCCTGTACAACCATGTAAACAGCTATATAAAGCGTGCTGTACCTACTAGAAGTAAGCCCAAGACAAACTCCAAAAACAAACAACACTAGTGGAATCCTAACCTTTATAGGGTACATAACAAAAGTAAAAAAGTCATGGCTAAAACTGGGAAGAGTAACTCCCATAATGTTTAAACTAAACAGGAAACTAAGGAGACCAAGTCCAACAAGGCCAATTACAAGGTCATCAGGCACCTTGAAGAACACCTGTCTGGCCTTTTAGAAGCAATAACCTGAGAATCACGGTCTTAGAAAAGGATGAAAAAAGCTGGTAAAACAGGAGGCACAGCAGAAGGGAAAGGCTCTTCTGAGATCATTTTGTTAATGGTCTTCCCAAAAGAAATCTTTTCAACTGGGGAATCGGGTCTATATTAGAACATGGAATGTTCTAAATAGCGAATGGTCACATGAGCAAAAATGCAGGACCTCAAAGGGTTTTTTGATCGCAGTACAGTGAAGATCGGAATATTTGCCCTTTCCTCACTGTAGTGCGATCTCAGAGTTAAAATATATATTTAGCGGGGGGCCAACCACAATAACGATTTCGAGGTACTGCATTTTCTCTCATGCGAGCGTTCGCTATTTACAACATTCAGTGTTGTAATACAGACCCTGGGGAATCTGCCTCATTGGACTCAACCTCTGGAGAAGCATATTCTAAAGGGGAAGTAATTTGTGTAGAGTACGTCAAAGAACCCTCATCAGGGGAAGAATCATCATCAGATAATACCTGCTCCCTAACCCTAAAAGCCTTAATCAGCCTCTGAGAAAAAGTATCCCAGTCAGACTGTGGAGAGGAAGGGACCTGAGAATGTTTGGTTTTCTCTTTTTTTCTTAACATGCATTTCTGCATGATGAGTAGAGGAAAAACCTGACATAAGCCTGACTTCTGCAGCTGACTCCGAAATATGTTCCCTAGCTGGAGTAAGAGGTATGTCCGTGGGACCCTCAAGAACAATAAGCCGTGGTTCCCCTTGTCTGTCCGAAATGGACATCTGCACTGCCTCTGAGGGCATGCCAAGGTCAGATTCTTTAATGGCTTCTGATAAGGTACCTGCCGAGGAACCAGACCCAACCTCCAATCGTAACTCTGGGTCTTCACTAACCTCAAGGGCTACGTCTGCAGAAAGAGGCACAATTGAAAAGGATTCAGGCCTAGGTTTACTGACTTTCCTCTTCAAAACCGTCCCAGCCAAAGGACCCATAGAACCCTCCATAATGTCGTTTAGGTCTGATTCTCTAAAGATTCAAAGCAGACAGCTTGGTCGTGATTACAGCCTAGACAGAAAAAGCAAAGATTGTGGCTGTCCTTCTGTGGAATTTGCCTTCCACACCTACACTTGCCCTTCCTAGATGACATTAACTAAACAAAGAAGGCAGTAGTAAAGAAATAAATCCCCAACAGGGCACTTATCTGAAAGCTGACAGCAACCAACAGAATCTGGCAGCAGACCAATGTACGAGTCAAGCTTTCCAAATGGAGGCAGAAAAGTTCTGGGAATTGTATGTGCAGATGTCCCTTTATGGTTGATGTTGCATAGGCTGGCTGGACGTCTGATCACTTGGGTGGAGGACTTCCCATATGTAAAGAATACTGCAACATTAAAGAGAAGGGCATCTACCAAGACATGTTGGCAAGACAGATATGTGCCTCACAGGATATACAAGCACTGGACCAGATTACCCAAACATGTAAAGCAAGGTCAATCCTTAACTCTGTTTAAGCGCAACACTGACTAATGGATGGAAAATCAGAAATTCACCCCAGGTCTGGCTGCCATGTCTCTGACCGAGCTGACACCAATGCCCAAACTAACATTACTTCCCTCCATATAACCTCTAGAAACTTTCTAACATACCTTCCTAATAAACACTCATGATACACATGGACACAACTGGTTTGGGTTGCATGGCTAGACTTACAAAGGCCCTGCTGGTCGTTAGCCTATACTAAATTAAGAACCTATAAACCTATGATCCACAATATTCCAGGTTCTCCTATCAGCCAGCGGTGTTGGACAGCATCAAAGGTCTTTTTCCAAACAGCTTACTTAAATGTTTATATTTTAAACAATAATATAGGTACACATACATTAACAGAAAACAAAACAAACCATAGCAATATTTTTCATTAGTTTCCTGCCTTCCTTTAAACCTCATCAGTCTTCCTTAATATTATTCTGTATGTATTGTTCCCAAAAATTCAATTTCTATGTATTTGCTGCTCTTATTTTTTCCAAAGATCCCACCTCCAGTTCTTTTATTTCCTCTACAATATTTAGTGCTTCAATTACAGTTAGATTTTTATTTACTTTTTCTAATTGCTTTTTCGGCAGCCAACAACATTATATTTAGTAAGGCCTCACTATGTCTGGGCAGTTTAGATCATTTCATTATTTACAATCATCTACACTCTCAACATCTGTGGCTAAGTACCCCTAAAAAAATTTAAAATCTGCCAGCTTCTTACATTCCCACAAAATGCACTCCAAATTACCACTCTCTTTCCCATCACACACCTCCAGTATTCGTTATCTACACGACCAAAAATTCTCTGAAGTCTGCTTGGGATAAAAATACCTATGCAAATACTTCCAAGCAAAATTCCTAAACCTTCTAGACTTTACTTCATACTAGGAAGCCATACAGATGTCCTCCCATTGTTCCTTTGTAACTTACCTTTTCATTCTGTCTTCCCAATCTTCTCTAACTCAGACTGATTCATATGGTAAGCATGCAATATTTTATATGCCTTACTAAGCATGCATTTTTTTTTATGTCTGCTTCTGCCGTACACTCAACTAAAAACTCTACCAGACCCGGTCTTTCACTTAGTACTCCCATATCCATTTCTGTTTGCCTACATTCTGCTACCAGTTGTAGGAAAGGCAATCTCTAACCTCAAGCCTAAGCTTCTGCTTGGTCTCATTCTACTGTTACCTTTTGCTCTCCAGTTATCTGCTCCCTATATCTTGATTCCACTGCCAATTTTCTCCAGTAAAATCTAGACCCCCTTGCCTATTTTATATACCCCTACTTGCAGTCATCCTTACTGGTAAAATCTCCTTTCTCCATTCCCATGTTACTTTGGCTTTTAGAATACTTTCTGCTACTTTATGAATAGAATATTCTGCATGGTTGTTGTACTTATTTCTCAAATCTTCCCTCCCTCTTTTCTTCGTTCTCATCATCATCATCATCATCCACTTCCCTCCCTCTTTTCTTCGTTCTCATCATCATCATCCACTTCCCTCCCTCTTTTCTTTGTTATCATCATCATCATCATCCATAGTCATTCATCCCTTTCCAGTTTTACTTATAACATTCTGCTTGTAAGTATATCAGCCTTAAATATTTTCTGGGTGGCTCTAAAGTATCCATTAAAATCAGGTTATCCTAAATCACCTTGCTGTATGGGTAGAATCAACTTATCTCACTTAATTTTTGCCCTATTCCCCTCCCAAATGAAAACCTTCAACTCTTTACTGTTATCCACAACATCTTCTCTGGTTTACAAAATTATGCACGACCAGTACATAGGACTAAGGGACTTAAACCATTTTTTATGGCTTATATCTTTTAATCAATATCCATAATCAACAGCTTTCAGGTTCTCAATTTTTGCATTATCTTTTGTTTAGTCTCTTTCCATATATCCTAAGTTGCCATAATAGGATCCTTTTTATCCATACACCTAAACACTTAATATTGCCATGTCTAGGAATAGGCACATAGTTTACCACTATAGCCATTATTTGATCATTTACTTCATATCCCGAAAAGACCTTAAATTTGCTAAAATGTTTCACATCAGTGAAATATTTTCTGGATTTATTAAGTACAAAATATCATATATAAATAAAGCTATTTTTTTCTTAAACAGAATTAGACATCAGGAGCACCACAAACTTGTTTATTAAACACTTAAAACGCTTAACTTGCTCACAGTGTTTTTCGTTCGATATAGAAAGAACTTCATCAGATTAATTAACCAGTATCCCATCATCCATTATATCATTTAACTAATTACCCATTTACAAAAGTCAAACGTTTCAATGGTAACAGTCCAAATACTTATTACTTAAAGTCAATAAAAAATCAATAAAAAAATGTTTAAAATACTAATCTCTACATACAAATAAATCATAAATGAGTCTACATATCATAAACCAATAACATTAACAATACTTTTTTTTAAATATATATATAAAAAAAACCTTTTAATACACACACATACACATTCTGATATTGTTGTATATGACATGTAATGGAAGAACTAGGACTCATACTGCCCTCCAGTGGTCTTATTATTCAAATACCTTAACACCAAGGAATGTATTTTGAATAAAAAATATTAGATAAAAACCGTACAACTTAAAAAAAACTCTCTATAAAAATACAATCCTAAAATCAGGGAATTACAAATATTGTGCTAAAACATTAGAAGATATGTATATACATAAAATAACATAACATATCATGGGTCTTTGAAAAATAATCCTAAAAACATTTTGTGTATAACTTGCCTACACTATTTCAACTAATCAATTAGTTATAATTTAGCAGCTCTTAACTTTAGCACAGGTGCCAAGGAAACATGCTCATTTAATCCTGGCTACATACATGCCGCCAATACTAGCTGCCAGTAAACAAATCTTAGTATGTTTAAATAATGCATTATTAGAATCTTGTTTCAAATGTCATATAAATGTTCATAAATCCTTCTTTACATTCACTAAACACACCAGTCCTTTACTGTCACAATTAGAAAACTGCTTGCTTTTTATTAACCTATCCCTAATAATCAAATATAATTTATCTGCATTTTTAATATATGAACATTGTGCACACTTACTACATCTATAAGTCCCATTCCTTTTATTCCTCTCTCTATGCATTGGGAGTCTATTTTCCAAAATATTTTTTATATTCCTATCTCTCTTGTAAGTAAACATAACATTCTTAACCACTGGGGCTTCACTATTATAATTTAAAATAAAAGCCCTTGTAAGATTTCTATTTTCTTATGTTATTTCTATATTAAAAAATAAAGGAAACAAAACTAATTTATTCACAACTTCATCAGATCTATAACACAGAGACATAGCTTGTCAAATTAAATATATAGCACTACTACATACATATACTGAAGCATCAATTCAACCATCCTAAATACTTGTCAAATAATACTAAAATGCATCACTATACTATAAAAAATTTATATATATACACATTACATAAAAAACTTTAAAAATGTATATAATGGAATAATGATGAGACACAATAATAAAAACACAACAATTTGTTAATATATACAAGCACTACTCTATATATGCAGGGGTCAAATCATTTATCCACACATATCAATGATGTGTATACAATTTTGTGTGTCACTTAAACATGGGCTTAATGGAAGCTCTTTCATTAAGTCCCAAACCTCTATCTGCTCTCAGTGTTATTATCCAGTTACTTTCCCTATACTCAGTGTGGTTCCTAATATCACCTTTATAACCTCTAAGGCTCTAAACAAAAACCTCTGCATGTCATGTCATACAATTAGCAGTGGTTGATGTCCTAAACTCTCTTTCCAAATCAGGATGAAAAAACCTTGTACTATATTACAAACTAATGATTGTTGCCCTTTGTCCACATCTTCTTGATGGTTTGATGTGCTACATACTCACTCATGGAATGTGTCCTTCTTATTCCTTTGTCAAAGGAATATCTCCACCTATACCACATTAGTGGTCAGCAGATTTATTCAGGACCTTAGGTCTAACAACTGCCTCTGATGTATGTACTATAGAGACAGATTTTTTTTTCACTATCTGAACATCTGGATATAAATTCCTTTCCTGTACTATATTAAGTATTTCTTCATGGGTGGTCTCAATTACACTGGTATTAATAGTATTTACAGGTTCAAGAGAGGTCTTTATCTGATGTCACTACATCTCTCTGTTCATTACTATATGAACCTTTACTCTTCATTTTATCTTTAGCATGACCTAAAGTCATATTTTCATTACTAGTATCATGATTTATGATTGTATTACCTTCACTAAACTCAACGTTAGTATTACTTCTAACAATCATGTTGTTTCTAGAAGCATTAAGCATCATGCTAGTTTTATTTCTAGACGCAACATTATCAGTCCGTTCATTAAAATTATTATCAGTTTCAACAGTCACATTCTGTCCTCATAATCTTGTTCCTTTTCCGATGTAGGAGTTTGCACTCAAACGCTGAAACTCCATCCAAGAGACTTTCAAACAAATGTTGCACTGTTGCACTTGAAAAATTATCAAAGATAAATTGTTGTTTCTTTTTAATGTTTTCTACAATCAAAGGGCAACAATCATTAGTTTGTAATATCTCCAGTTATACATTATCACAAGATGAGTTACTATATAGTAACTCAGAAGCAGGTGATGAAAATATAAATATGCAATTTAAAATGGCTGCTGAGATGAACCATACATGGATATATTGACAATTTAGTACACATAAGAGACAAAGGAGATGTGATAATCTTAGTTATAATGAAGATTATTTGATTATTAAGACACCACTTATTCCTATGATACATGGTCTTCCTATAGTCTCTGGTGGAGATGGATCACTGAACACCTATCAGTATATGTTGAGAAATATCTTAGACCTATCCTGAATAAGAATAAATTTGTTTTGAAAGATTCTAAGCAGTTCCTAATGGAACTCTATGAATGTCTGAAGTTGCATAACAGAATTGATGAATATATACTTGTGACATTTGATGTACAATCATTAGAATATCTAAAGAAGCATAGTGAATATTCTTCTGTACAGATAGATTTAATCACACATTTCTAAGAACTTGTGTTAGAGAATAATCTTTTTATGTTTAGAGATACCATATACAGACAACAGGATGGTGGCCAATATGTTTTTGGCATGTTGGGAAGAGAATGTTCTTTTCTATGTTACAGAAGGGTGTTTACTATAATGAATAGTCTGAGTTTCTAATTTACTATGAAGAGCTCAAACTCCAGGATAGATTTTTTTAGACCTATATATTGAAAAATTACCATGTGGACTAATAAATACAGGGGTGTACCGAAAACCATGTTATTGCAATATGTTTTTATTGAGATCAAGCATGCATCCAGCATATGTATTTAGAAATGTCATTAAAGGCCAAGGAGTCAGGGCCTCTAGACTGAACCCTACAGATATAGGGAGGTTGAAGTTATTGGATAGAGGTTATAATGACAATGTCCAATATTTACAGCCTGATATTATTTTGGACCAGCTATGGTTAATGATAGAGCTCGAACATCTCCTAAACAGTCTTTCGTTAAAATTCCAACATTCTTCACATCAGACCATGCTGATATTAGGGACATTATTAATAAACACTGGTCCATTCTGCAAGTAGATGATGATTTAAAGAGGATAGTTGGTGAACAACCCCATTTCTTGTTTAGAAACAAGAAAAATTTGAAAAGAATGTTATGTTATCCTAAATTTAAAGAAACCTTAGTTGAGAATGGAAATACCAGACCATGTGGACAGTGTAATTTTTGTTCCTATATAGATACTAGTACAAGGTTTTTTCATCCTGATTTGGAAAGAGAGTTTAGGACATCAACCGCTGCTAATTGTATGATATCTAATTTAGTGTATCTGGCTGTATGCCAGATATGCTCTTCTTTCTATGTGGGAAAGAGCAATAAACCTTTTAGAGATAGGATACGAGAACATACCTATCATATTAGAAAAGGTTCAGCACATAATGCTCTGGCTAAGCATGTAATGCAGTATGGTGACATGCATAGGTTTTTGTTTAGAGCATTAGAGGTTATAACCCCTAGTGCACAAGAAGGTGATATTAGGAACCACACTGGTTTGGGACTTAATGAAAATATTAAGTGACACACAAAATTGTATAAGGTATATATTAACAAATTATGTTACGTTTTATTAATGTGTATATAAAGATTTTATGTATAGTAGATATGCATTTATTTAGGAAGGTTGAATTGATGCTTCAGTATATGTATGTAGTAGTGCTTTAAGGACTCTATTAGCACATGGATTTGATTGGTTTACAGAGTTTAAATTAGTATATATATTTATTTGATGAGATTAGATGCTGCTATAAGTCCAAAGTTCCCTCGTCAAAAGACTGAACAAATCAAAGAACATCTGATTTATTAAATAAACTTCTTCAGATCTTAACATCTGAATTTATAAAACCACTTTTATACAAAGGCTCATACTCAAAATTGATCAATTAACCAATCAATTTAACAATTAAACAATTAAATAATCAGTGCAGTACAATAAAGTATACCAGCAATAGCTCTGTGAGCTCTACAAGTAGAAAGCACAGAGAATGAGACATACCTAAAAATCTATTCCTCAAATAACTGTGCATTCCACAGAATGGTGGAATCAAATAAAATAGATACAAAGAAATGATGAAATAACAATACTTTAAAATCACCAAACACCCATCATTCATAGCGTATATTTTCAAAAATACATATATAATATATTAGATACATATAGGACATTATAAAAAATAAAAATACCTTATATACTATATTAATTCATGTGCAAAATTTCATTAATTACCATAAAATAATACCTATTATACCCATTTTATTATGTAGATACAAATACAAACATAATTGTAAACATACCAAATACATAAAAATAAAGATGAATGCGTGTATATGAAAATGTATATGTGTAAATAAATAAATAAATAAATAAAGCAAATAAATATATGACAAAATTTTGCACATGAATTAATATAGTATATAAGGTATTTATATTTTTTATATTTTATTTTTCTCATGTCCTATATGTATCTATTTTTTATATGCGTATATATTATATATGTATTTTTGAAAAATATACGCTATGAATGATGGGTGTTTGGTGATTTTAAAGTATTGTTATTTCATCATTTCTTTGCATCTATTTTATTTGATTCCACCATTCTGTGGAATGCACAGTTATTTGGAGGAATAGGATTTTTAGGTATGTCTCATTCTCTCTGTGCTTTCTACTTGTAGAGCTCACAGAGCTATCAGGAAGCTGGTATACTTTATTGTACTGCACTGATTATTTAATTGTTTAATTGTTAAATTGATTGGTTAATTGATCAATTTTGAGTATGAGTCTTTGTATAAAAGTGGTTTTATAAATTTAGATGTTAAGATCTGAAGAAGCGTACTGGTTGGTACGCGAAAGCGCTCATCTGTTCTTTTTATTTAATAAATCAGTTGGACTTTTATACAGCAGTATTTTTCGTGGTGGTTTCACTCATGTATGTTCCTTGATTTATATATATTTATTCTGACAAGCTATGTCTCTGTGTTATAGATCTGATGAAGCTCACGAAGCGAAAGCGCTTATCTATTTCTTAATCTACCGGTTGTTTGTGAATAAATTAGTTTTGTTTTTATTCGTCCTGCTTCACTCTGTTTCCTTTTTTTTTGGATTTGGCTGTTATACTTTTGGAATCTGGAAACGGAGTGTTTATCAAGTGTGCCGGCAGTATTCTTCCTACTGATTATTTCATATGTTATTTCTATGTTCAAATTATTAAAACCTTTCCCTAAAACAGGGGAACAACTATAGTTTCTCTTTTCTGTCACCTCCTTAAAACATCATCTATCAACTTCCTTGGATATTTTCTCTTCAGAAACCGCAAAATTATTAGCATGTACTATTTCTAACAGCTCCATAATAACCCTAATATCCCTAGGGTAAAACTTTTTAGCGAATAATAATGCCTCCTCAAACCACTCCAGACCTACTGAGTGAGGGATAACTGAAAATAGATCTGCAATATCAACTATTACAAAAATAATATATTTATGAAACATCCTTTGATCGACATGTTTCAAAAAATCCCATGAGTCTTAACAAACCATCCTGTTCCATCCAAACTGGTTTAATCCTACTGGTTTAATCCTATCTATATATTTAGCAATGGCATAGGTTTTAGAACCATTTGCTGATGCAAGAGGCCTTAGCGGGGGATCACGAAGGTCTTTATGTACTTTAACTATACCAAATATAGAGGGTATAATAGGTTTATCAATACGCAATTAATTATATAACTCTTCATCAATCGTTTCATCAAATAGTAACTCTCTTAAACCAAAATCAATTTTCGAATAAGCAATATTTACTTTGTTAATAGACACCCTACTATATTTATCTCCTAATAATTCATCCCCCCCCCCCCCTTTGTCTGGCCTTGAAATTCTAATATTTTTATTCTTGCTCAGTTCTCTAAGCAACTGCATTTCTTGATAAGTTAAATTAGGGTTTACTTTGGATTTAGGAGTTGCTCTCAGTTCTTTTTCTACCACCATCTCAAAGTTTTTTTAATTGGGGGTATAGGGGGATTAAAAGTACCATTTTTATTAAATTCTTTACACTTTTCTGCATTTCTGTCCCTTCCTTCAAACATCAACTCTAAGTTTTTCTTTCTGAGAAACAGTTTCAAATGTATTAAAATCTTACTTATGTCATTTTTAGTATTAGGTACAAACGTTAATCCCTTCATAAATAAGCTAAAATGTCTTTCTTCTATATCCAAATTACTATAATTAAAAATATTAAAATTCTGGAAGGTGTAAACATTACCGTTTTGTAAGATTCTTGTTTCATTTGTACATTCTTTTATCTTCTCCTCCCATTGTACTGAAAATGTACCATTGGTTTGTTTTTTATTCTCTCTGACCTCCTCAGGTTGGGAAACTCTAAAGGGTCGAGATTAAATTCGTAACAGTCACTGTAATTATAGTTATATCTAGGCATATTCCCTCAAAAACTTTCTTCCCCTCTATTATCACCATTATAACCATAATAGTCATTCCTTTCTTGAAATTATGCTACTTCATTATGCCTACTCTGCCATTGCCCATCTCTGCCTAATTTCGGCTTCGGATAACTCCTATTTTTTTCCATTCAGTGACATCCCTGTCTATTTTCTTATTCTTGCGCCTAACCACAAGCATACATTTTTCGTCTGTTTTCTTTCTAATACTAAAGTAATCTTTCTCTTTCTTTTTCCACAGTAAAGAGAAGATCATTAACTATTTTATTATTAATCTCATCTATTCTCTTTAGCAGAATTCTCTTAAACAGGGAAGCATGCAAGTGGCCAGGATTAAATGAGCACGTTTCTTTGGCACCTGTGCTAAAGTTAAAAGCTTCTGGAATTAATTGATAAGCTGAGATAGTATAGGCAAGTTATACACAAAATGTTTTTAGGATTATTTTACAAAGATCCATAATATGTTATTTTATGTATATACATATTTCTAATGTTTCAGCACAATATTTGTAATTCCCTGATTTAAGGATTGTATTTTTATAGCGTTTTTTTTCTTAAGTTGTATGTTTTTTATCTAATATTGTTTATTCAAAATACATTTCTTGGTGTTAAGGTATATGAATAAAAGAACACTGGAGGCAGTATGAGTCCTAGTTCTTCCATTCCATCTCATATACAATATCTGTGTATATTAAAAGGTTTTATATATTGATATATATATTTATTACTTTTTTTTTTTTTAAAGTATTGTTAATGTTATTGGTTTATGACCATATATGTAGACACATATTTATGATTTATTTGTGTGTAGAGATTAGTACTTTAAACAATTTTTTTATTGATTTTTATTGACTTTAAGTAATAAGTATTTGGACTGTTATCATGGAAACGTTTGAGTTTTGTAAGTTTAATGACAGCCCCTTCTACTTTCTGTTGCTTACACTGTTGTGCTAAAAGCTTTTGCACTCTGGTGTTTTCAAAAAAAAAAAGTTGCCTGACAGCAACCATTTAAACATTATTTACCCCTTTTTCATTTGTTGCTGAATACCCACCTTGAAATCATCTCTGTCAAATTTACATGTGCCCTTTATAATTCAGTACTCTTTGTGTTCTGTCTATGCTTGTAAGGCCATTTGTACATTCCATGAAAATATGGAGAAAGTAGCTATTACGATAGAAAGCTGTTGATTCCACCCACTATTATATGACAGTTCTTTAGAATGTACATTTCCTTTTAGCTTACATGCACACACTTATGTTTGGCAGACTAATCTGTTTAAGTAGTTGCTTCTTCTCATCCCCGTTTATACCTAGGTCACATTTTCAAGACTTTTTGCTTCAATGAAAATACTTAAACTAAAAACCCTCATCCCCTATTAACATAAAACAAAGGCATACAACTATATAGATCAAGACATATAATGGTAGGAAGGGAGCAGTGGGGAGAATGCAGTTACAGCCATTCTAGAGTTGCAGGGTGTTCTCTTTTCTGAAAAGATACTCAAGTTTTGTTAATGTTGATCCTCTCTTGCCATCACTTCTTTGTGTTCTGTTTATCAGAAATAGGCAGGGAGTGTTTAGACATTTTCTGAAGGAAGTAGAAGAGTTAGTGGATTCATAATGGGGGGCTGAAAAAAACTCCTTGAACTAATTTCCTTCCCAAGTAGCAGAATTACCAAAACACAACTTCTTTATCTAAAGCAGAGTTCAAAACTTCAGACTTAATTTCATCTGCAAACCTTTGGGTCACATACCCAGGCAGCAGTAGGCTGTAGATACTGCATCTGTGCAATCTTACATTCTCTTTAGGGCATGTTTAGAGACCTGTTAAATATCAGAAATAATGGGATTCAGAATGGATTTACCCCCTGAAGGCAGATTAGCATAGTATTCCCTTAAAGTTGCAAAACAGTGCAACATAAATGTCCACATATGGTAACTGACAATTCTAAAAGCCAAACTTACTGAAGAGAAAATTCTCTTCCAAAATGTATGCAACATCTTACCGTCTTTATCCCCTGAAGAGGGATTAGGATTCACCAAAAGCCTTTTGCCATTGGGTGCTGAGCCATAAATGACTGCAAGATCAGACTAAAAGTGAGAAAACAAGAACAGTCTGGGGAAACTATCTGAATATTTAGGGACTGAAGTCTGAGAATTACTGCGGGCAGTATTAAAGACGTCTTCCAAGGCTGGCAAAATAAGAGGAATAGGAGTATCACAAGGACCTCCCACAAAAATACATAATTCATCCTGGAAATACTCTTAAGAATAAAATAAAAAAAAATCCTCCAAGAGAGATGGGGTAGAAGTGCTTTCCCTAGAGTCCGTGTCCGGGCCTTGGGAATCCACAGCAGAGGATACTCTTGTCTCTGTCAATGTCAGACTAACTCTTCTGACTATCTTCAGGATTTTATGTATCACAACAGTGATCAGGTAAAGATTTTTAAATTCCAGGACCAACTACCTGCAACAAACTCCTAGCTATAGTAAGTATATAATTTTTATATATATGAAGTGTATCTTTAGATGAACAATGTCTAACCTTTTTTGTTTCTTTTCCCTAGGTAAAGTACCTTGGAAAAAGATCCACTGGGGGATGGCCCTTTACCCTGGGCAAGAGATCGCTTTCCCTGGCTACCCTGAGAAGAATCCTCCAGACCATCTCCCAGACCCAAAAAAGAAGACAATTCTCCCATGTCCTTACTGGGCAATCGAACAGCTGCAGAGCACATGTACGAGTCTTTGTTCATGATGGCAGAAGAAGCAAAACTACAGGAATGGAGAAATACCTGTTGAGGAGCTAATGAACAATGAATAGCCACGACAGGATACCGCACCCAAAGCTAAGGCACTGTCTGAGCCTGAGGTGACTGCAAGGATTCAAATTTAGTAATTCTTTTTTCTTTTTAGTTACAGTGGGAGAAGAACTTGCATACTCAGAGTGAGTATTCATGTTGTGACTGAGGAAGAAGCCTAACTACCAGGAAACAGTGCTAGAAAGAGCTGGTTGGATGGTAAGCTGTCACAAAGTGGTCCCATGCAGGACACACACACACACACACACACACACACACACACACACACACACACACACACACACACACACACTTCCCCAAACAGTTCCAAAACCAAGGTAGATGCAGAAGTTGTGCATAAAATCCCTGACTGAACAGTAGTTCCTTTCCCTGCACTGTTCAAACTAAAAATAAATGCTCAGGTAATTTGTCATAAAGTACAAAAGCACAAAAAGTCAGTAACTTTGACACTCCTTTTAAGTAAAACATGAAGACCTAAACCCAAACGTTGCAAACGCAACACACTTTTAGCAATATACTTTTAACAAAAAAAAAAAAAAAGTTCCCAAGTGAATAAATAAACCGCTAAAGCTAGTAAGGCAATTCCTAACTGGAAATAATAAGTAACCAGTTTCTTAAAGAAAAAAAATGCCACTTTTAGTAAAAAATTGCGAAAAATACTCTAATCTTAAGGATAATGAGTTCTATATGGAGAGTTTTCCCAAGGGGGATTTATCTTCCAGTAATGAAGGTACAAACCAACTGCTACTCCAGAGAAGCTCCTTAGTTGCTTCCTGTGAGGCAGCAAAAAGTACTTAAGTCACTTCTTTTGGTCTGTTATTTATCTGATTGGTGTTGGCCAATCAGCATCCAGAGAGAAGGTGTGGGAGGGAGCCAGAGCTTCTGAAGCAGGTGGGTTGTAGCTTCCTAGGTTAGAAGCAACCCAAATAGCCAAAGGCTATTGCAGCAGTAGGAATGATGATTATCAAACTATTTTCTGTGAAGCCTGCAAGGTGGATTTCTTCAGGTTTAGGGTGAAACCTAGGCAAAGAAATGCACCCTTAGAGAACTGCAGATCATGCAAAGCGTTTTCTTTAGTTATAACATGAATTAGAAGACTGCCTAAACAAGGGTATATATGAATACCATGGACCCTGCAGATCATCATCTCAGGGCTAAGCATCTTGGGAGGACCCCGGAACTGTACAAAAGTCAAAGGACAAAGCAAAAAAATTAAAATGAAATCCCAAAACACAAAATCTTAAAAATGCTCTGTGATCTGGATAAATAGGAATATGAAGACAAGCACCTTTTAAATATAAATTAACCAGAAAGGCTTGCAGAAGGATCATGGGAAGAAGACTTTGAAGAGATAACATCTTGAATTTTGGAATTCTTAGGAAAAGTGTTCAGGACTAATAAGTTCAAAATGTGTTTTCATCTGTCTTCTTTTCTTGGGACAAGGAATATATCTGATTAAAAGTCCTACCCTTTTTGGTAAAGTGGGACACATTATATGGTTCCCTCATGGAACACATTTTGTAGGATTGGCAATACCAAATGTTCTTGGTATGGGGGAACCTGGGGAACTGCAAAATCAGTATGTACCCTTTTTCTGGACTATGTGGAGTATCCGCCCGTCTAATGATACTGATCTCCAAAGTGGTAGAAACTGAGAGAATTTTTAACCTTTTCGCTGTGTCTTTTGATCTTTGCAAAAGAACAGTCCTGCTTTAAAAGGGTAATTACTTAAGTATTTTGGCACTGAGGGCAAAGAACATTTTTAAAATTTTGCACGATTGCCCCCCCCTTCAAACATATAAAAACTGCAGCAGATGCTGGAAAAACTGTATTTGTCCAAATTCACATCCAGCAACTTAGTCTTGTCATTATCAGGCAGGAATTATAATTGGAGCCATGAATATCCTCTTAAAACAGATCCAGTTGATGCTGTCCTGGAAGAGGTATCAGCAGTATCATAACCATACTTTATTGAATGTCTTGTAATCTGTGTTCCATAATGAAATAAAGACATTAAGGTTATAATACCCAAGTCAGGAATGTCTGAAATTAATTTGTTCATCTTATCAAAAATAGACAACAGATACATGGTCATGTAGGTTTGGTAGTTTATGGCACAAAAAAGAAAGAGTAGAAGAGGTGTACACTTTCCTTCGATATCTATCCATAGCCTTACTCTCCCCTATCATTAGGCAAGGCATTAGTAAAGGTCAGGAGTTCAGATACTTTATCAGATTTAACTTAAATCACAGCAGGGTCCGAGGAAGAATTTCAATACAAATACAAATAAATATGTAAATAAATAAAATAAATATTTATGAGAATCAAGTACTTTATAACACCTAATCAGTTCATTTTCTGTTTTTTTTTTTTTAATCAGCGCAGCAGTTAATGATGATGACACAGATGTCAAGGAAGCAGATAAAAAGGTATTTTACAAAGCACCCAAAACATAAGGAACTGCTGAAGGCTTAGAAGCATCCATGTTTAATTAGGAGCATCCATGTTTAATAAGCTGTAATACCTATTTTGTACTTCAGATACTTACTTACCTTCCAAGTGGAAGTGCTACATCATTTTTAAAACACTGTTGCCAAAAGACAATTGTTCCAAAGGAGAGTCAGGAAAGAGCGTCTTCATCCTCTGAATCGTATACAACAAGAAGAGCGAATCTGTGAGGAATAAGCCAAATATTCCACATCTGAAGAATCCCCTTCCTCTGAAGAAGTATCACTCTTCCTTTTCTGAAGTGTAGAAGAGGAGGTGGAAAGAAGTTAAGCAGGCTTTTATGACATAACAGGTTTGAAAATCCTTGACAAAAATGATACCATTCCTGCTGTGGATCAAAAGAATAAGGGCTAACAGAAGGAGTATGTTTTGTTTTCTGCTTCCTCCTTTTAGGAACGTTAACAGAAATACTGTGTGAGGTGGGACAGACTCCAAACATACCTCAATAAGGGCATGCCCGAAGTCTGTCCCATCTCGCATTTGATTTTCAAGAAGGACATCTTCTCAAACATGGATCTGCCATCCGGACCCTCAGAAATCACCAGCCAGGGGGACCCCCTTTGGTCCCTGCCAGACATCTGATCAGTTGGATAGAAAGTGACTGCATGCTGCACCTTGTCAGCTTCAGGAGGGGTCATGAAATTGGGAGCATAGAGAAAATCTGAATGGTCTGCAGATTCATCAAATGCCTCAACTTCCAGCTCAGACCGAACAGAATCCTCCAAAGGTTTAGGTTTCTTAGCTTTCTTTTATGACTGCTGAGGGATGTCTAAAAGATACAACTCATGGACCTACCTACCAAGTGCAATCTCCTTAAGTCTTTAGTTATCTTAATAAATCTTCAAAGGAACTAAGCAACTTCTAATTAGCTTGACTTATAAACAGAGTCCTCTCCTTAAGTAATGATCAGGACCTAGGTAGCAGAAACACTTGGTACAAATACCTGAATTAAAATCAAAATGTCACCCGTAACCTGGCAGGGAAACTGATAATGTATGTCTGGGCATAATGCCGGATCAGCTGAATGAATTCAGCTGATTCAACACCATTGCCAAACAGAGCACGTGATTTCCTTATAGGAGTACACTTATGTACAACTCCAATACATTACATCACTTTTTTTGTAGGGGGGCAAGTCCCCCTGCTAACTATATATTCCAACTCTGAGATCACACTACAGTGAGGAAAGGGATGAATGTCCCAAACTAAACTGTTCCACGATCTCTGTCCAGTACTTCACGAGTTTATATCAGCGAATGTACAGTAGCATTCACTGATAGGAATTCTGAACATGGAATACTTGGCAACATGGAAATTTGGACATCTGTCTTCCATTTTTCCATCGGCGGAGCATCCACATTCATCTTTTTGACAGTAAACCCAATTATCTTTGTGGGGAATCTGCTTATGGCAGTCACATTTACCTCTCTTAGCTGACATGAAAAAGTGACAAAATCAGTCAAAAAGTTAGTGAAACAGGAAGGGCTTCCCAATGAGGTATCTGTCTGCCCATAACTACTGAAACTGGCAAAGGCCATTTGCTTGACTGACCGAATCAAAAGACAGTTTTCTTCTCATGCTGGTGGCAAGAAAGTTCTGAGGAGCTTCGCACCAGTGTATCTTACATGCTAGCATGTACTCTCTGGCTAAATATACAGGACTCTTGGCAGGATACTTCTCATTTAGTAAGCAACACTGCAAAAGTAATCAAATGCAGGACATGTAGCTAGTGTCATCATGTTTTGTTACCATTGTAAAAATAGACTATGTTCTCAAGATTTTACCACTGGATTTCAAGAAAATGCTTCTTAATACAATGAATTCAAAAAGCAACAAGAAACTACGCTGAAGTGAAAAATCTAATTTGCATGCATCAATTCTTACTCACGCGATGGGCTTGTAACTTCAAAAATTCTTTGAAAAAAGAATTCCCAGTTTTTCAGCAGATGTACTGATGTACAACAGCATCCAGAATGATAAAACACTCAGATCTAGCAAATGAATGTCAGTTTACTTTTTTTCTCACTCTCAGTGCAATCTTGGGTGTCATACATACAGAGTTTGCTGGATAATCCAGAAAACCACAAACAAAAAAACATGCAAAACTGTAGGACAGAAAGGCCAGATTTGCTGGCATAGATGAAGCCCTGAGTAAGGCACTGGAAACTATGCTTCAAGCAAAAGCCGCGAATGGCAGGAGCAAAACTTCAGAAGGGACAAATGGCCAGTTCTATTAGTCCAGTTCCCCAAATAGTATCTTATGGTGGAGACCAAGAATGCTCATCCCAGATACACAAGTGTGTCTGCTTAAACCCGTATGTAGACAACATTTTGAAAGCTACATGGAGACTGCAGAAGAGCAGTGTGGATGGCATATGCACACAATCAGCACTCTGAATGTGCAAGAAAAGTGGGAGAAAAGAAGTGCTACTAAATGCTGAACTCTTGGCTTCCTCTACTCTTGCAAAGGTGGGATTTCTGAAAGGTTAGTCCCCCATGTAAAGGAATGAGCCACTCACAGGGTAATGAGAGGATGCACTTGCTGTGCGTGTGTGTATATATATATATATATATATATATATATATATATATATATATATATATATGTATGTATTATATAATGAATGGTCGAACAGTTTCATGATTGACATTCAAAACATTGATCAAAACACATCGACCATTCACAATACCGACAACACAAAATCGAACAAGGAAATACATTTCCTTACCCTGTGCACTAAAAACTCTACCAGACACCCAACTCAAATTTGTCTGAATAGTGACAGTGTTAAGAGAAGGGCTTTTTTAAGGTAAGCTACATGTTAGGGATAGGAGCAGGGGCAGGGCCCACCTTAGAAATGTGTGTTAACTCTAACCTTGCTCTGCTTCTCACTCTAACAGGCAGTTTACATTAAAAAAGCCTTACTTCTAACACTACCACTACACAAGGCAACTTGACACTCTCCATACAAGACACTAAATCTACTCCTTACCTAACCCTCACCCCAACCCTAAAACACTCACACACATACACAGACTAAATACATCCACTTACCTAACCTAGCCTAACCCTAACCCTAAAGCACACACACACAGTCACACAAAAACTCCCAGCCCAAACACTTAACTTTATCAATATCCGGAAATTGCCCACAATAGCATTCATGCAAAAGTTCCGTCCCTCAATAACACCACCATAATATTAATGTCTCACAGATATGCTTCTAGATTTCATATAGATATAGTTATATATATATATATATATATATATATATATATATATATATATATATATATATATATATATATATATATATATAGATATATATATATATATATATATATATATATATAGATATATAGATATATATATATAGATATATATATATATATATATATATATATATATATAGATATACATATGTATACACACACACACACACACACACACACACACACACACACACACAAGAACAGATGGGTTAATATGGCACTGGAGAAACCAGGTGGACAAGCAAGCAGAGAGAGGGGGACTGCAGTTGACTATTTGCTTGGATACACACCCATCTAACACCAGCAAAGCTTTTTAATGCCCATATCCTTTTAAAAGTGTGAGTTGTCAATAATGAGTGTGGATAACCCTCGTCAGTGAGTCAAGCAGGTAAGCTCCAAACGAAATCAACCTGTAAAACTGGATAAATATACATTTTACATAAGATCTAGGGCAAGGGTCAGTACTTATGACTAACCCTGACCATTATGATAGCAAAACCCTCTGATGGAGATCACTTCATCAGAACTACAAGTGTAAGATAAAAGTTACAAATGAACAGGTACACTGACTGCATATGCAAGTGTTAGTCAAAGTAACACAGGGAGAAAGGTATTGATCTGGAGATAATTTCTTTAGTAACATTCTCCTGGGTTTTTACACTTGAGATCCATCTCAGTCAAAATATTTTACATAAAAGCAAGTACCTGCTGGTGGTTAGGAAAGTGCTCCATGGCCTTCAGGAGAAGATTGGTCACTTGAGTCAGTAGACGAACAGGCATGCCAGCTGCTAACTCTTGTTTTGTAAGGTTAAACACACAGGCACTGGCAGCTAATTGTACTGGCAAATGCTTTGGATGGTTTTTCATGCCATTCACTACGAGCTGAAATGATCAAAACACTGTTTCAGTTTTAGATGTAAAATAAGAATGACATTTATAAAACTAAGCTACTGGCAGAAAACAGGCTACTTAATGAAAGCAAATTAACAAGTCAAAACAAAATTTAGTGACACTTGACAATTAAAAGCAAGAACTTCACACATTGCTTGACAAACTTTGCCTAACAAAAACATCTTTGCTTCATCACACACTTTAGAGTACTTCAAAATCTGTTGCATGTAAGTACTTACTACTTTCATGACAAATTAAACAAACTCCATTGTTAAATGATCACTAAATTTAGTCTTATGTGGTAGCCCATAACTGCAAGGATCTTACTCTGTAAAATGGCAGAAATATGAGGATACAGATTAAGGTACATTAAAAAAAAATCAACTTGAGTCCCATTCAGGCAAGTTGCTATGGATCTGATGTGCAATGCTTTTTTTTTCCAGGTATTAGATTTTGGCAGTTAAAGATGGAAAAAGGTGGGGATTACATCACTAACTGCGGACTTGAAGGGGCAGAACAACAAAGTAAGGCTTAATACCTTGAATTAATTGAAACATTTTAAGTAATGTGCTAAGCACAAAATTTGTCATTAGTCTCAGTACCAAAAGAAACATTCAGGGCATAAAATAAAAGAGAAAACCACAGCTAAAGCTCAAAAGAAAGTAGCACTAAGAAATATCAATAACTAGAGAACAATATTACTTAGAACATCGCCATATGAAAATGGGTGTAAGTGAAATGGAAAAAATATGTTCAAATCTCATTTCAATGAAAAGCCATTTTCTGAACCAAGATTTAAAAAAAAAGTTATGTCTTACTATAATATACCATCTGTGTTGTCGATCTTCATCTATTCTTGACTGATGGGTTACCGTTCCAATCCCTGAACATATACGGCCGTTATATAGTTTGTGCCAGCCAAAAAACACTTGAGCTAAAGGTCTACCCATAATGCCCATCTCTACATTACCTCAGATCGAGTTTGCAATCTTAAAGAAAGGAATATATCCGTATCCATATTTCTTTTATTTATTTACTTATTTTACATTTGTTTACTGGGAATGCTGACTGGGATAATCACCATTTTCAGCGGAGGCCCGGGGAGAAAAGCTCCACATACAGAGATTATACAAAACTTGTACAAAAAATATAGAAGACTTACAGTAAACCAGAAATTACATTCTATGCTACTATAGCTGACATTTGTATTATACAATCATCTGATATAATTCCATATATACACACAGATAGAAATTAAAACACCATGAAAAAGCCACATTCAAGAAGTATCCTAACCGAAGACCCAGAACAAACAAATCGTTCCACCAGGAGTCGTCAGGAGGGGGAAGGAGGGATGGATGTCAAGAGTAGATGAAGATCGACAACACAGATGGAACGTTATGGTAAGACATAACTTATTTATCTGATGTTGTCAATCTTCACCCATTCTTGACTGATGGGACAGAGTTCCCCAGCTACTTTAGATCCTGGGTGACCCTATGGAAGAATATTCCTGAGAACCATAGAACCAAAGGTAGCTCTTCCCCTGGAGATCAAATCCAATTTGCAATGTGTGATAAAGGTATGTGGAAGTAGCCCATGTTGCTGCTGCACATATTTCATCCATGGAAGCCTTCGAATGAAAAACAGCTGAAGCAGCTATGGATCTGGCGGAATGATCCTTAACCAGCATTGGTAATTTTAGACTGCATTACTTTCATTTAGAACAAAAACAGTCTCTTAGCCATTTTGACAAGGTAACTTTAGAGAGAGATTTTCCTACGGTTATCTCAGCAAAGGAAATAAATAACTGTTCTGATTTCCTGAATTCCTTATTTTTATTAAGGTAAAAACGTAACAACTGTAGGCAGCATTCACCTTTGTTGTTAAAATTTGGAAAGAAGACTGGTAAGCCTGTAGTCTGATTGATGTTGGAACCTGAAACCAGCTTTGGAAGAAAGGATGGATTGGTCCTGAGTGTAACTCTATCTTTAGGGAAAATTAAGTAAGGGGGCTTTGAACATAAGGCTTGCAATTCAGAAACTCATCTTGCAGAGGTCAAAGCTATAATCAGAAGTGTTTTCCAAGAGAAACTTCAAATCACAACTAGCTGCCAGTTCAAAGGGAGTAAGTACCACTGATTGTAGAACAGTCAGGTCCCATGGTGGTAGACTATCTTTAAATGGTGGCTTTAATCGAATAGTTACCTTGAGAAAGACTTTACATAGTCTATGTGAAATTAAAGGTAGGTCTCTGAATCCATTATGAAAATTAGAGAGTAGCTAGAATTACCTTAACAGTAGAAGTAGAAACTCATTTTGCAAAAAGGATGGCCAGAAATTCTAATACTTTTTCCACTGGAGCTGAAAAGGGGTCGAGACCCTTATTACAAGCCCAGATTGAAAACCTCTTCCACTTTCTAAGGTATAGTTTCCTGGTGGATGGTTTATGTGGTGCAAGCAAATTTTTTATCACCAGGGATGGTACATCATTTTGCCTGGCAACTAATGGAATTGGAGGAACCAAGCAGTTAGCTTGAGACAAGACTGGGATGCAACAGTCCCTGAGGGTGAGGTCTAGAACCCATGAACGGTGAAACAGAAGAGGCCATAGGAAGGGAAAACAAATTTGTTGAGGCTAGCAGGGTGCAATGAGAATTACTTTGCTTCTCAACCTGGCTGCTTTCTTGAGAAAGGGTGGAATCAGAGGAAAAGGAGGAAAAACATAGGGGAGACCTGGGGGGCCAAACGAGGAGAAAAGCGTCTCCTGGGGACTCCCTCTAAGGGGGGATCAAGGCAAAATAGTTTCTGCACTTGTTTTGGGGTGAAGCAAAAAGGTCACAGCAAGGCTGGCCTCAGCGACAAAAGATCTTCTTCGCTATCAAGGAACTGAGACATCATTCATGAGGCAATAGAATGCACCTGATCAGTTTGTCTGCTATCACGTTTGAACTCCCCAGGATGTGTGCTGCTATCAGAAAGCAGTTGAAAGCAATAATGGCCCATTGCCACACTCAGAGGGCTTCTTGACAGAGGGGTTAGGATCTGGTTCCCCCTTGTTTGTTGATATACCAGACTAAAGACATGCTGTCTGACTGAATTACAATTGTTCCTTGAGGAAGGACAGAATGAAATGCTTGCAATGCCAGAAGCACTGCCCTCAACTCCAGGACATTGATATGCAGATTGGCTTCCAACATGGACCAAGTGCATTGGACAGTCTTTCCCAGATAATGCCCCCCCCATCTGGGAAGCATCCATGGTCACAATGGCTTTGGGTTGATGAGGGAAAAAGGAGCGGCCCAGAAGAATTTACTTGGATTCCATCCACCAGGACAGGTCTTTTTTGCAGCGACTGATTAGAATTATGAGACTGTTTATCGGGTGAGTTAGTACGGACCACTGATTCGCTAGAAGCCACTGTAGTTATCTCATGCAATACCTCGCTAAAGGCACCAGAGTTACTGATGCTGACATGGACCCTAATACTCAAAGTATCAGTCAAGCCTGTACTTTGCTTGAGGTCAAGAGTGAATGAACCTGAGATTTTATTCTGTTCAACCTGTGAGCAGGTAGAGAGGCTACACAACAGATCTTGTTTAGAAGAGCTCCGATAAATTCCATATCCTGAGAAGGAGTCAGTTGGGACCTTGATTGAGCGTGATGCCCAAATTCATGAACAACTGCAAGATGATGTCCATCGCTTGTAGCAGTAGATGTCTGGTGGAAGCAGTGATGAGCCATTCGTCTAGATATGGAAACACCCAGAATCCATGCAGTCTCGATTGAGCTGCTACTGCTGCCATATATTTGGTGAACACTATGGGGGCTGTGGTAAGACCAAAGGGCAGCACCATGAACTGATGGTAACTGACTCCTAGTTAGAAGCAGAGAAACCTTTTTGAGCGTTTGTCCATTTTTATATGGTAATATGTATTGAAGGTCTATAGAGCACATCTAATTACTTTCTTCCAGAAAGAGAAGTATTGACTGAACTGTGACCATCTGGAAGTTAGACTGTTGAACAAATTTGTTTACAATGCCAAGATCCAGAACTGGTCTCCAGTCCCCCTGTCTTTTTTGGCACTAAAAAGAATAGAGTAAAATCTGGATCCTGCTTGGTCTGGTGGGACTTCTTGGAGGACTCTTTTGTCTAGCAGCTTTTGTACCTCTAAGGCTGTTTGGTCCCTCTGACTGGGTGGAACATTGGGGAGCCTTGATCGAGTTCTTGGGTGATGGGAGAAGGGGAAAAGGTAACCTATGGAAATTATTCTTAGCACCCAGGCAACTCTGGTTATATGTTACAAGGCTGATGGGTGCAAAGAAAATCCCACTCCCCCGACTGCCTCCAGAGGTAAGCAATTGTGCCTCCTTTCAGGAGTGCTGATAGGGTTAGCCAGAGAAAGACTCCCTGGATCCCTGGTTCTGCAGGCCACCTTTGCCTCTAGGATGACATCTTTCATTTGAACTCCCCCTTCTGCCCCGAGGGGAGACTGTACCACATGTGTCCTGGAAAGGCTTCTGGGACTTCTTAAACTACATCTTCCCATTCCTCTGATTCCTGGAACAGGCTCATTGAGGAGCAGAAAAATGTATGCAAACAGCAGACAGAGTCTTTCCGTCTTTCTCACACCTGGATAGAGTTTCCTTAACCTTGGGGCTGAACAAAGATGATCTGTCAAAGGGAGCATTGATGAAGGAAAATTTGAATGGCTCGGCAAACTCACACAGACGCATCCAAGCATGTCATCGAATAGCAACGCCTAAACTAGCTGACCTGGTCGCCCCTTTGGCGGCACGTGCAATGAACCTCATGGACGAACTAGATATAGACTCCAGGGTAGCTAGCTGGGGGGCCACTTTTTCCTGGACCCCCTCAGCCACAGCTCCTGCTAGGGTATCACAGCTCCTTGATCAGATCCCTTTGGAGCCTGGTAAAATGTGCCATGAAGTTCAAGGACCGAATAGTAAAAATCGATGTTAGACTCGCTTCTCAAATTTGTCCATTGTCTTCAACTCTTGTTTGGGGGGGGGGGGTGAACAGTGAAACTTTTCTCAGCTAGCTCCTTTTTAGTGGCAGCTGCCACCACCATGACATCTACTGCTAAGCCTTTTGCCCAGTGTTGGTGATGCTCGTGTGCTGAGAGTACTCTATCTGGTCTCCAAGGAATTGGTTTTATCAAATCAGGAGCCTTCCAAGCCCGCTGAGGGATCAGCTCAATAAGGAGTCCCCCAGGAAGTAGATGGGCAAGCTCCCAAGGCCTGTAAGTACACAGACACCTTTGGACTTCCTGGATGTCCCCAAAGGAGACATCTTCCGAGGGTGACAACACTCCCCCTCATCGAAATGTGTCCTCAGTGACAGACTTTTCAGGGGAGTCTAAGTGTTTCCTCTTACACAGTCTCTTTCGTCAGTGGGAATTTCTGAGGAGAACTCGGAAGAAGCATGGTCTTTGGACAGTAACTCTTGCAGCCTTGGAGTGCCCTGTCCAGGAACTGAGGCTGGTGTACGTTTTGGAAGTACAGGCGTCAGAGGGTGAGACTCTGGTAACCTCCAGTAACACAGGAGCCTCCTGAAAAGTAGCAGTGGCCAAGGCTTGCTCCATGGTTTGGAAAACAGCTCCCTTGAGGAGGGAAGGAAGCCCAGCACAGAGACTGACAAACTCAGAACCGGGGCCACATCCTGCTTGGAGAGACCCACCTCCAAGCCTGGAGCCGAGGAAAGACCTGCAGCCAGTGCAGACCAAAGTGGTAAGGTCAACTTCAACTAAAAAAAAAAAACAGAATACAACTCAAATCCCCCCATACCCAATGGTAGAGGACCGATCCCAGGGACCCATCGGTTCCGATGGCACCGAGGGAGTCAGAGCCATGCCCGGAACCAAAGACAAATGTCAGCACCAAAACCATTGCAGCATGTGTGGTTGGAGTCTGCCATTCTAAAGTCTGTGAAGAGGTCAGAGAAGGAACATATGAAGGGGTACTGGGAGAAAACTCTCCTACTCCAGGAAGGACAGGAGGCTGAGAAGATGGAGAAAGACCCCCAGCTGTCAGAAGCTAGTCCACCAACCTCACTACGTCAAGTTAAAAGAGACTCCTGGTGGAGTGAACAGACAATCCTGTGGGAAAATCAGGTCTTTCTAAGGAGGAGCTTGGAAGTTGACCTAGAAAGGGGTCGACCGTGGGGGAGTATCTTGTCCTGGGTATATGGAATGCTTCAGACTTCGCCACTGGGGAATAAGTTACGAACTGCAGCACCAAAGGAGATGTCGGTACCGACATGGTAGCTGACAAAGTCAGTGCCGATATAGAAGTCAAAGTTTGTACTGGTGCCAATGTCAGTGCTGGTGTCTCAGTTGGTGACTATGACAAAATAGGTGTCCACGGCACCGAAATAGCAGTTGGTGCTGAGGACTCAGTACGTTCCGGGATTTTTGGAACCTTAGATTTTGGTTCCATGGAAGATCCAGCAGAAGAGTTTTATGCTTTTTTGGTGTTGGCACAGAGTGACAAATTTTGAACCAGAGGAGAATGGTCGGTCTTTGACAAGGCTTCTTCAAAGGGTGTCTTAAGGAGCCCTTTAAAAATAAGCTTATTCTTATGCTCTGCCAGAGTTCTGTTACTAAAGCCCTGGCAGATAGAACAGCCACTGTCAAGATGTGGTGCACCTAAGCAATACACGCTTTTCTCATGCCTATCAGAGTTCGGCATTTTCCTGCTGCACTCCTGGCATTATTTAAAGCCTGTGGTAGATTTCAACTTATCTGCCATGGTAAGCAAAAAAAAAGGGAGGGGGGACACAAGAAAAGATAGACCCATTCACACAGAAAAGAAGAATTCTACCAGCGAAGGAAGGAATGATTACCTACGGGTAAGTTAAGGAAAGGAAAGAAAAAGCTACCAGCAATGGTAGGTGAGAAATAAGTGGTATAAGAGAAACAAAAAAAGGGGTAGACACTTGAAAGCAACTACCAGTGTCACTAGAAGAAAAATATTAAAGGAGAAAACTTTAAATATTGAAAATTACAGTTACATTTCAAGAAGAATAAACTTAGTTGCGAGAGTCAGCTGATGCTTTTCTACAAGAACGGCAAACGAGATCTGGGGTAATGTAGAGAAGGGCATTATGGGTAGACCTTTAGCTCGAGAGTTTTTTGGCTGATGCGAGCTATATAATGGGCCAGATTGGTTCTGAGGATTGGAACTGTAACCCATCAGCAAGAATGGATGAAGACTGACAACATCAGATCATTAATTAATTTAATTCATTCTTTTTTTGCTGTTGTTTTGGCTCCTACATCCTTCATGTAATGGGTTTAATGCCTGTTTTTCCTTAGGATGTTGGTTCACCCACCTGAGGACAAGATAGGAACTGATGACCATGGTTTACAACCTCCACCTGTCAGAACGAACACTAGGAGCACATAATGACCTGCCAAGCAGTGATCATTACTGTACCTGGGCCAGATGTTTGACAACTGCACCTGAGCCCTGGTTTAAAGGTTCACTTTTATTTATTTATTTTTATTACCCGTCAAGCAGACCATAGAGAAGCTCATTTTTTTATGTCATTACCCTGCATCTTTACTTAGGGTTTATTGGTGCTGGCTATGATACAGGTACTGGATGAGTCTCAAAGCTTTCAATACATGTGCTCTTCTGAAATACAAACATAAATATAAATATACTGTATTCTGCCCACTCTAGTTCATTTACTGTATGTTAGGGAATAATATGTAAATTCTACTGCCTGCTTCTGAATTTAAATCTCCCGTACCAAATATTCTTATGTACATCTTAGGAAATCAACCCTGTTTTGTTATACTTTCCCTTATTGATCCACTGATGCATCTTCACTATTGCAAATCATACGTTCCAGTCCCTACCAATAAATAACACTCCCTGCTGAAAGCTTATTTCTGCCCAGATCCTCCGAAACTCCATAACTTTTAGTTATGTACTCACCATAACTTCAGATGTTTGGGATCCATCTCGCCTACATTCTGACTGATGGGTTCGGAGCCGATCCCTCCCGACTGCACGCTTATGCCAAAGAGCGAAGTCTCTTATTGGCTGAGCTTACTATATCCCAGGATGCACCACTACCAGTCCCCCAGATCTAGTTTGTCCGCATACATGCACACATGCACGCCCCGCTTATATAACATCGTCAGATGGAACAAGATAAAACAGTAGAAAGTACAGTTTTGTACCTACCATAAATGTAGATGTCCGAACTGGATAGCATCTGCAGTCATAACAAGTGGGTTGTCCTGTCGTCAGGCAGCCCTGCAGTCGGCCGGATTCCAAAGTCCGGGTCCGGCTTCGGCTGATGTCGCACTCCACCCGGCGTCATCTCTGTTGGTCTTGGGTATAAAAGCATCAGCCGCGCCATTTTCCTCAGTGTTTCTTGCCCCAGATGCCAGTAGCCCTCTTGCAGGCTAAAAATTTGGATAGATGCCAATGTTTCCAAATAGATAGAGGTAAACACAGCAATAAGCATATATATACATATATACAAACAAATACACCATAAAAGACTCCCCCCCAACAGCTAGCTATTAGGAGGGTAAACACCCTAGGAGTACCACAGAGGGAAGGAGGGAGGGTAATCTGACTGCAGATGCTATCCAGTTCGGACATCTACATTTATGGTAGGTACAAAACTGTACTATGTCCTTCATGGATGCATCTGCAGTCATAACAAGTGGGTAGAATACCATAGCCAACTAGGGAGGAGGATAAAAGTAGATTATGGTGTGTTTAGGATCCCTTGCAGTACAGCAGTGGCAAACCCTGCTCAGGATCTGGAATATAGAGGCAAATTATAATGCTTGGCAAATGTATGCACGGAGGTCCAAGTAGCCGCCTCAATAATGTCTTTGGTTGCCACTCCTCGTAAGAAGGCTGTGGTAGTGGCTGTTGCCCTTGTAGAATGAGGTCTTATGTTCTGTGGAATTGGTTTTCCATGGAAGGAGTAACAGTATCGTATGCAATTTCCTATCCATTTGGAGATTGTCTGTTTGGAAATAGCTTTTCCTTCCCTTCCTGTTGCATAGGCTACAAAAAGTTGGTCAGTCTTTCTGCTATTTTTTGTTCTGTCCAAGTAGTAGCGTAGCTGTCTATGTACATCCAAGGTATGCAGTATTCTTTGCCCTCTGTTTTGTGGGTTGGGAAAGAAGGTAGGTAGGTGGATTGCCTGGTTTAAAGACACTCTGGATACCACCTTGGGCATAAATGTAGGATTAGTCCTCATGGACACTCTATCTTGGTGGAAGATTAGGAAGGGTTGCACTGCCATTAAGGCCTGTAGTTCTGAAACCCTCCTTGCTGAAGTAATTGCCAGTAGGAAAGCAGTTTTCCATGACAGGTGTTGTAGGTCTGCTGTTGCTGCTGGTTCAAAGGGTGATAGTGTCAACTTTTCTAGCACAAAATTTAAATCCCAAGCTGGTAATGGTGGTTTCCTTGGAGGTTTTACATTCTTGATTCCTCTGAGGAACTGCCTGAGCAAAGGGTGAAAAACAGGTGGATCAAAGCTGTATTCTGCTGAAATAGCTGATGCATGTATCTTGATGGAGGAGTAGGACAGGCCTGAATGAAGAAGTTCGCCAGATACTCCAGAATGTTAGGCATATCTATGTTTGACACATCTTTTCCTCTTTCCGTACTCCAAATGACAAACCTTTTCCATTTTCCAGCATAGTTCCTTCTTGTTGAAGGTCTGCGTGCTTCAAGAATAATGTCTTTAACTCTTTGGGAAAGTTCTGGATTAGCTGCTGCTATGTGATGTTCCATGCAGTCAGTTGCAGCGTTTTAGGTTTGGATGTATGATGCTGTAGTTGTTCTGAGTTAACATCAAAGGCATCAGGGTATTGGCCACATATTGTTCGAGACATGCTCTTCAGTAGTGGGTACCAGTGTTGTCTTGGCCAGTTTGGAGCTATCAGGATTATCCTTGGACGTTCTTCCTTGATTTTTAGTAGTACCTTGTGTATCAAAGGAAGAGGTGGGAATGCATATGCTGTTAGGCCTTTCCAGTTGAAGGAGAGAGAGTCCACTTTCCATGCTAGTGGGTGGAATGTCCTTGTGCAGAATTTTTTGAGCTGGTGATTGAGAGGTGATGCGAATAGGTCTATCTGTGGCATTCCCCATTTCTTCGAGATGGTCTTGAAGATGTCCGGGTGCAGCTTCCATTCGTGGGCATCGAAGTGGTTCTGCTTAATATGTCTGCTAGAGTATTGTCTTTCCCGGTACAAATATTGCCTGTAACTGAATGTTGTAGCTGAGTGCCAGGGTCCACAGCTCCAAGGTCATTCTGCATAGGGGGTATGAATGAGTGCCTCCCTGTTTGTTGATGTACCACATGACTGTGGTGTTGTCTGTCCTTATCAATTGGCCCTCTTTGAGAAATGGTTTGAACTTTTGGATTGCCAGTTTTACTGCCAGCATTTCTTTTAGATTGATGTGCAGGTGAAGTTGATCCTGTGTCCACAATCCTTGCACGCATTTGTCCAGCATGTGGGCCCCCCATCCTAGGTCTGAAGCGTCTGTTGTGATGGTCTGGCTTGGTTGACATCTGCGAAAGGGTAGGCCTGGGTTTGACTGGCATGCCTGAGCCCACCATAGGAACTCCTGTTTTAAGCATGGAATTAGTGGGATTTCTGTTTCTAGACTGTGTCTGTGTTGGGACCATAAATTCTTTAGGTACCACTGTAGTTTCCTCATATGTAGTCTGGCAAATGGGACCAAGATTATGCATGATGCCATGAAGCCCAAGGCCTGCAGAACTTTTCTTGCTGTTAACTTGTTCAGTTTTGTTAGTGCCAAGAAGTAAAGAGGAAGTTCTTTTGTTTTTCTGTAGTCAGGAATGCCATCTGTTGTACTGTGTCCAATTCAGCCCAAGAATGTCCTTGTTTGGGATGGTATCAGCCTTGACTTTTGTAAATTGACTGTGTATCCCAGTCCTTGTAGCAAGTAAATGACCCTTTGTAAATCTGTTGTCAGCTTGCTTTTGTTGTCCCCTTGTAGCAGGCAGTCGTCCAGGTATGGGTAAATTTGAATTCCCTGTAGTCTGCAATGGGCGATTACTGATGCCAGGCATTTTGTGAATACTCTGGGCAGTAGATAAGCCAAAGGGCAATGCTGAGAATTGATAGTGCTCTGATCCTGCAAGAAATCTGAGGTATCTTCTGCAGATTGGTCGAATGGGGACGTGCAGGTATGCCTCCTTGAGATCTAGAGTTACCAGCCAAGACTCCTTGCCCAGCATGGGAAGAAGTTGCTGTAGGGTCAGCATTTTGAATTTTGGGACAATGATGTATGTATTTAAGGTGGACAGGTCGAGAATTGGTCTCCAACTTTTTCCTTTCTTGGAACTAGGAATAGTCTGGAGTAGAACCCTTTCCTTGTTCTGCTGTTGGCACTCTTTCCACAGCTCTCATGTTTGCTAACTCCATTATCTGGCGTAGAGCCTCTGTTTTTGATTTGGAGGTAGATTTGGCATTCCTCTTTTGACTGGTAAAGTGTGGAAGTGAAACCGGTAACCTTGATCTATGGTTTGTAAAATCCACTTGTCTTTTGTTATGTAGTGCCAGTTCTTTGAAAATAAGGTTAACTTTCCGCCTAGAGGAGCTGCTATTTGTTCCCTGGTAGGCGGTTTAGGATTAAGTCACTGTGGTTGTGCTGATGTAGTGGCAGTGGCTGTGTCTGTGCCTCTGTTGTTACCTTGCCACTGTCGTCCTCTGTAGGCACCTCCTCTGGATTGGTTTCTGCCTCTGGAGCGTCTATTCCTGCCCCTTTGAAATTTTGTGGAGTCAGGAAAGGACCAATTTTTGGCAGGCCAGTTCCTGCTAAACCTTGGGGTTGAACCTGCAAGAAATCTTTCACAGTTTGAACAGATTTTGCCTTTTCTTCCATTTTCTTCATAACCTGCTGTGCAGGTGTACCAAACAAACTTGTCTTGTCCATAGGAGCATCTAGCAACTTAGCTTTAACATGATCCGGTAAAGCTTGTTCCTTTAGCCATGCATGCCTTCTTATCACTGTGCCTGTCATGGCTGATCTAAATGAAGCCTCCAGTGCATCATAGCCACATTTTAAGGAATGGTTGCTAACCTGTTGTATGTTATTTACCATCTCTAATACATATTTCTTATCAAGAGATTCATCAGTGGTTAGTTTTTAGTTAACTGATCAAGCATAAACTCTTGGTATTGTATCATGTGAAACTGACAGTTTAAAGCTCTAGCTGAGAGAGTAGCTGAAGTGTAGACCTTTTACCCCATCTGTCTAGTGACCTTGCTTCCCTTTCAGAAGGAATAGGGTTTTAGCTGTGGTCGGCTACTGCCTTGGGACCCTGGGATATAGTTTCTGGGTCTGCAAGTGGGGCCTTGTAAAGGTGGTGATGAGTATCTGGCACCCTGTAAAATCTGTCTGGTTTGGCAGGGGCTGGGGTAAAGAATCTGGAGCGGAGCAAACATCATTGAAAGCATCATCCACCACAGAGAACAGGAGGTATAGCTAAGGGCCTGTGCTGTGGGAGGTGCAGAAAGGTCCTAAGTCTTTTCTGGAGTCTGAAAAATCCTGTTGCTGCCATTGGAACTGTTCTGCATGGCATGCAAGGTTTCCCCAAAGGAGAATTCTTCTGGTGGGAAGCAGCTGGAATGGATTCTTCAGCATCAGAATCTTCAAAATTGGAGAAGGGAGCCTCAGGCTGGTCAGTTATGTCTGATTCATCAGCAGAATCATCAGAAGACACTGGCTCAGGGGGCTCTGCCCTAGGTCTCTTCTCTGGGGGCTGAGAGGCCCTGTCTGGGTGAGATTGAGATCCTCATATTAAAGAAATTAAATCTTCTGCCAAAGAAAGCATTTGAGAACTAGAAGAGGGCCTGGATGTGGGGGGTTTAACAGGCACTGTTTTAGTAGTCTTGGCTGCTTTAGCCCTGGCGAAGGCCTTAATGGACATGGCAGCTGGAGGCCTAGCAGCACCACGTGCTGGGGTAGAGACATCCAAGGGGATGGTGTCTGATAAGTCAACCACCGTAGTGGGTAAAATTTCTGAGGTCGATTCAAGAGTTGTAGCAGGGGCCTCAGTTGTAAGAATAGGTTCAGCTGTACTTTGAGCAGTTTTCTTGGTTTCGGCCGAAACAGAGACACTCGCGGTTTGCTTTACCGTGGTTTCGGCGAAACCGCGGACATGAGTGTCGGTCTTTATCTTTGCGTTTTTGGGGGTAGTCGGAGGATCCGGCGGCATAATGTAAAATCAGAACCGAAAAACTGTTCTGCAAACTCTGACCGACGCCTAAGCGTTCGTCGGTTGAAAGAGGCACAGGCCGAACAGGCTGCTACGTCGTGGGCTGGGCCTAAACAAGGCAGACAGTAAGGTGGAAATCTTTATGAGGTATTTGTTTCCCACAGGTTAAACAATTGTTAACTTTTTCTGACATCGGCTGAGGCAAGAAAGACTCCCGAGCGGGGTACTTACCTTTAGGAGTCTTGGGAGTAGTATTCGGTAGAAGTAATCTCTGGATGCGACCGACCGGCACTTGCGAACAGCTTCTGCTTGAGCGCGCAAGAAAGACTGAGGAAAATGGCGTCGGCTGATGCTTTTATACCCGAAGACCAACAGAGATGGCGTCGGGTGGAGTGCGACATCAGCCGAAGCCGGACCCGGACTTTGGAATCCGGCCGACTGCAGGGCTGCCTGACGACAGGACAACCCACTTGTTATGACTGCAGATGCATCCATGAAGGACATCTCAAAACCGTTCAATCTCTTCTGATCTCCAAGGCAGGGGGAAGGAGGGTGGGTATTAGGAATGTAGGCGAGATGGATCCCAAACATCTGAAGTTATGGTGAGTACATAACTAAAAGATGTTATGTGATCCTATCGCCTACATTCTGACTGATGGGACAGCGTCCCTAGCACCTGAATCCTGGGTGGCTCACTGGAAAACACTCCTGAGTACCGTGGAACCAAATGATGCTCGTCCTTTAGATGCCACATCCAATTTGTAGTGGGAAATGAAAGTGTGCGGATTGGACCAAGTAGCCGCAGCACAAATCTCCGATATAGCGAGCTTGGAATGAAAAGCTATAGAAGTAGCCATAGCTCTGGTAGAATGAGCTTTAATAGATGTTGTAAGTTGCTTATTGAAGAAGAATAAGCCTGAGTTATGCAATCTCTAATCCATTTGGAAATAGTAGCTTTTGTGATGGTTTACCCAATTTATTATCTGAGAAGGACACAAACAACTGGTCTGACTTACGAAGTTGCTGAGTCCTGTCTAAATAGAAGCGTAATTGCCTGTGAACATCCAATTTATGGAAAGTATATTCTGCTTCATTGGAGAAATTTGGGAAGAAAACTGGTAGCTCTAGAGACTGTTGGAGACAAAGATTAGAACAGACCTTTGGGACAAAGGATGGATTAGGCCTAAGAGATACTCTGTCCTTGTGGAAAATCAAGTACGGTGGTTTAATGGACAGGGCTTGAAGCTCTGAAACTCTTCTTGCAGAAGTAATTGCAACTAAGAAAGCAGTTTTCCAAGACAGATATTTTAACTCACATGTAGCAGCCGGTTCGAAGGGGAAGATGTCAATGCACGAAGCACTAAATCTAGATCCCACGGAGGCAGGATGATAAACTGGGGTCTCAACAGACCCGCACCTTTAATGAAAGTTTTGCACAGTCTGCAGCTCATCAATGGAGGATCCATGGACTCGTGAAATTTAGAGATTGCCGCTAGTTGGACTTTAATAGTAGAGACAGAAGATCCCTGATTAAATAGGGATGTTAAAATTTCAAAACCTCTGGGATAGGAGCAGTGATAGGGTCTAAGCCCTTGAGTTGAGCCCAGATAGCAAACCTCTTCCACTTACTGAGGTACAATTTGTTAGTGGTGGGTTTGTGGGCGAAGATAAAATGTGAACAACTTCGGGTCTAATGTGTGACTTCTGACTAAAGTCGGAAGTGGAGGAGCCAAGCTGTCAACTTCAAAGATCGAAGGGACTGATGCTGTTGTCCCGACTGATGAATTAGCAGGTCGAATTAGGTCTAAAGTCCACGGATCGTCCACCACATGTTTCTTCAGGTAAGGAAACCATACCTGGCGAGGCCAGTATGGGGCAATCAGTATCATTGCGGACCCCAATTGAGAAGCTTTTGAATGACTTTGGGAGAAGTGGAATCGGAGGAAAGGCATAAAGTAGCCCTGTTGGCCAAGGTTGTGCTAGAGCATCCATAGCTGGTACTCCTGATGTGGAGTCAAGGAGAAGAACCTTTTGCACTTGGTGTTCAGTGGAGTTGCAAAAGGTCGCAGCAGCGTCCCCATCTCCTGAAAACCTGAGCTGCTACTGTTTGGTTTAGGGACCACTCGTGAGGAGAGAATTGTCCTGCTCAATTTGTCTGCCAATATATTTGATTTCCCGAATGTGGGTCGCTACCAAGAAGCGGTTGGTAGCTACAGCCCATTCCCACACCCTCATGGCCTCTCTGCAAAGGGGGTAAGATCTGGTCCCTCCTTGTTTGTTCAGATACCAGACCACCGACATGTCTGTGTGGATGGCGATGATGCCCTGAGGAAGAAACTTGTGTAAGGCCTGTAGGGATAGAAGTACAGCCCTCATCTCCAACACATTGATGTGGAGAAGAGCTTCGTCTGGAAGCCAGGAGCCCTGAACCAACCTGCCCAGACAATGCCCCCCCCACCCTATCTGGGAGGCATCTGTCGTCAGGGTAACCACTGGAGAGGGAATAACAAAGGGGCTTCCTTGATTTAGATTGGATGTCTGAAGCCACCAGCGAAGGTCCCGTTTGCATGTTTCCGTAATCATGATGTGATGATTGAGGGAAGATCCTGAAAGGACCATTGAGTTGACAATAGCCACTGAAGAATCCTCATGTGCAATCTTGCCAGAGGAACTAAAAGAACCGTGGCAGACATTGAACCTAAAACTTGTAGAACCATCCTGGCTGGGGCTTTGGATCTCGAGATCAGAGCTTGAACTTGGCTCTGTAAAGTTTGGATCCTTTCGGCAGGAAGAAAGACGCATCAATTTTGAGTCCATCTCTGCTCCTATGAACCTTATGCTGAGAGGGCAGCAAGACAGACTTTGACCAATTGAATGTAATCCCCAGGGTAGCACCCAGGAGATGGTGGCTTTGAGGTTGTCCATTAGTAGATGCGTGGTGGTGGCAGTCAGGAGCCAGTCGTCCAGATAGGGAAACACTTGGAATCCAAGACTTCTCAGGTGAGCCGTCACTACTGCCAAACACTTGGTGAACACCCTGGGGGCTGTGGTGAGACCAAAGGGCAGAGCACAAAATTGGTAATGACTGACTCCCAGGCTGAAGCGCAGATACCTCCTGGGCGCCTGATGTATCGGTATGTGATAATAGGCGTCCTTGAGGTCTATGGAGCACATCCAAACATCCTTCTCCAACAATGGGAGAATGGATTGTAACGTGACCATTGAATTTGGATTTCGTGACGGATTGGTTCAGTCTGCTGAGATCCAATATTGGTCTCAGGTCCCCTGTCTTTTGGCACTAAAAGAACCTGGAGTAATTTCCTGATCCGATCTGGTCTGTGGGGACGGTTGGATGACTCCTTTTCTAGCAGCTTTAAAGCTTCTGCGGCTGCTATTTCCCTTTGACTGGGTGGTGGGTCCGGGATTTTTGGACGGTGGGGGTGAGTATGTGAATGGGATGGTGTAACCTCCGGCAATGATCCGGCACCCATCTGTCCTGAGTGATTGATTCCCAGGCTTTTAGGTGCTTGGCAAAGCGACACCCGACTGGCTCCGAGCAGCACAGCCGGGCAATCCCTCATGATGTGTGGGAGGCTGAAGAGCCACGAAAGGACTCGCGGTCTCCAGAATTGCGGGGCCCTCTGCCGCCTCTGGGACGGCGTCTCCCAGAAAAATTTCCCGTCCTCTGCCTCTGGAAGGGGAATCTTCCTGCTGTTGGGGAAAAACTTACGAGATTTGGAACCACATCTTCCCCTCCTTTAGCCTTGGGGTAAGGCCGAAGGGAGTGGAATAACGGGCACCTACGGCAGATAAAGTTTTTCCCTCTTGCTCACAGCGGTAAGGGTGTCTTTAACCTTGGGTCCAAACAAAGAGGACCCATCAAAGGGAGCGTCGTGAAGGAAGACTTGAAGGCCTCCGCAAACTGACACAAGCGGAGCCAGGCTTGTCTCCGTGAGCCACGCCTGTGCCTGCCGCTCTACCGCCCTTGGCCTCATAGGAAATGAGCCTCAGGGACGAGTTATATATTGGCGTGAGGATAGGCAACGTAGAGCTAACCGACTGGGCTAGCTGCTCAGGTAGGTTACCGAGAGGAATCTGACAACTCCTTGACCAGATCCCTCTGAAGCCTGGTAAAATGTGCCAAATAATTCAGAGACCTTAAAGTAAAGGCCGCTGAAGTCAGGGTGCGCTTCCAGTACCTGTCCATGCTCCTAGACTCCTTATTAGGAGGATGGACGGACGTTGAAGCCTCTGCCACGTCCTGTTGTGTAGCAGATGCCACCACCATGGCATCTACAGCCACGCCTTTAGTGAGGAACTCCTTCTCGGGTGGGGCAGACAAAAATTTATTTGGACGAGAAGGGACTGGTTCCACGGTATCTGGATGTTCCCCGCCCTCCGACAAACTAAATCCAGAAGCTCGTCGAAGGCGGAGACACCCAGGAGGCGGAGGGCTGAGCCCCAAAGGCCTTGAGGAGCACTGACTCATCAGCAGAGGGGGTTTGGATATCCAGCCTCGTTGTTTGAGGATCTCTAAGATGTCTGCAAATGAGACATCATCCGAGGACGACAGGGACCCCTCTGCATCATCAAGATCAGTGTCCGATGTAATAGACTCGGGAGTCCACGTGCTTCCTCTTGCACGATCTCTTCCTTGGGGGTTCCTCCGAAGACAACTCCGAACCCTCAGGAGGAGGGAACCCCAATGGGGTAACCTCAGGCCCAGGGGCTCCGCTGCCTACGGACAGGGAACTGCCAAAGACCCAGTCTCCACGCCCAGGGAAGGTGCGGTAAAGCCGGAGGCGGCCGAAGAAGACTTGGCCAAGGCACTCCTCATGGCTCTGAAAGCCGGACCCCCAGAATCCTGGGAGTGTCCGGTCCCCGGGGCCATGATAGCCGACGGAAGTCCCAGAGTCAATGGCACCGAGGGAGAGGCTCGGAACCGAAAGCATAGGTCCCGAAACATCACCCCCGGGTCCAGCCGAAGAAGTCCGTGTGCCAAGCAGTCGGAGGAGGAATGGCAATGGGGTGGGCCAGGGTTATCGGCTCCGAAGCCAACTGGGTCGGAACCGAAACAAATTTTTGGAAGACTGGGGACTGGAACAGTCTTTGGAGCACCCTGTCTATATCTGAATCCGACATCCTCGAAGACCGAGAGGAAAGTGAGCGGTCGAGAGGCGGCCTCTCCAACGGCCCCAAAGGGCTAGGGGACGGCTCGAGGCGACTCGATGACTATCGGCGCGAAGGAATACACACTAGATTCCATCGGTGCCGAGGTGGACTTGGCGCCGAGGAGGAAGTGTCTGAGCGACCTTTGTCGGCTCCGAGACCAGTGGAGCCGAGGTGACCCGCCTCGATGCCCCAGCCATCGGCTCCGAAGCCAGAGGAGTCGAGACTGGTGGCATCGAGGCAGACCGTTCCGTCCTCGGCTCCGAAGTCCTTGGAGCCGAAGGAGAGGCCTGCCTATGTTTTTTGGCGGTCGGATCCGATGGACTGGTCGGAACCGCCCTTTTCTTTGCGGAGAAGGAGAGGATGCCAAGGCTTCTTCAAAAGAAGGTTTTATTAACCCCTTAAGAATCAGTTTATTTTTCCTCTCCTGGAGGACCCTTGAGGAAAAAGCGTGACACGCTGCATGACTCCTGTAAGTGTTTTGCACCCAAACAATACACACAGAGCGAGTGATCGTCTGTGATGGACATTTTGAAATTGCATTTGGTGCATTTTTTGAAGCCCGAAGGCCTAGGATTTTGAGACATTATGGTAAAACAATTTCAGTAATCTTTTGACAGAAAAAAATACAATTACTGACTTTCTGATTGACACCACCTAATAATAGGCTTACAGTTATCGCTTAAAAGCGCAAATAACAAGGAACTTTGAAACCCTGTAAGGTTTTAGGAGGGTTGACTGACCGGGAAGGCCCTAGATGAAGGGGGCCTAAACCAAACTCAACCCAATCACTCAAGTCTTTAACAAACCCCAAACACACACAAAAGAGAAGAATAGCCGTTAAAACAGCTTTTTAAGACAAGAACAGCAAAAAACTGACAGAAAAAGTTAGTAAATTTACTACTCAGCTCAGCCAGCTCGAGACCACGTCTTCGCAGGTTAGCGGCAAACGAGATCTGGGGGACTGGTAGTGGTGCATCCTGGGATATAGTAAGCTCAGCCAATAAGAGACTTCGCTCTTTGGCATAAGCGTGCCGAGTCGGAGCCGAGGGATCGGCTCCGAACCCATCAGTCAGAATGTAGGCGAGATAGGATCACATAACATCTTTTAGTTATGTACTCACCATAACTTCAGATGTTTGGGATCCATCTTCTACCCTCCTTCCCCCTGCCTTGGAGATCAGAAGAGATTGAACGGTTTTGAGTTCTACTGTTTTATCTTGTTCCATCTGACGATGTTATATAAGCAGGGCGTGCATGTGTGCGGACAAACTAGATCTGGGGGACTGGTAGTGGTGCATCCTGGGATATAGTAAGCTCAGCCAATAAGAGACTTCGCTCTCTGGCATAAGCGTGCCGAGTCGGAGCCGAGGGATCGGCTCCGAACCCATCAGTCAGAATGTAGGCGAGATAGGATCACATAACATCTGTAGTTTCAGCTGGAATATAAACACATGCCAGCATAATCCTCCTCTCTTGCAAGTAACCCCCAGTACTCTGAATTCCACCATTATTACCTTTTTCCCCTCTTATATCACTACTGCAGCTAGGTCTTACAATAAATATTATTAACCCCAATATTTTGCTGAACATCCACCATTTGTCAAACTCATATGCTCATTTCTACACAAACGAGTCTCCTCTAACTTATTACAACCATGTAACAACCCTGGCAGTCCCATCCTCATTTAACTTGCAGCAAAACACACAAAACTATATACAGCGTTTCAATGAATGGTTTGTCAACATGCTTTTAAAAAGTTAATCACATTATACCTTCTAGATTTCACTCAGAATAAACTGTTCAGACCTTTTATGATCAATTTCCTGCACACGCAGGCTCGTCTTCAGCATAATACAAATGCTGACAGAAAACAGCTAGTAACCTTACAAATCCTACAGATGAACTACTATTGTTCACGTTTTAACCAAGAACATTAATCTAGATATCCTCTTCTATAAAAAACAGCAGAGATAATCATCTTTCAATTCCACATGTAATATGATTAATATACTTTTACATTCCCCTAGCAGCCCAAGATCGCAATATTATAAAACTAACTTGCTATCTTCCAGCCTTTTATCTTGTTACAGTGTATAGCCTAAGTACATTACAACTAAGAAAATACTTCTGTCTTTAATTTAGTATGACTAGCATGTATATCAGTCACTGATAAAACTTCCCTCATCTCATTTAAACTCAAACTACATACTATGGAGAAATACACTGCATTATAAACTCTAATCTAAATCAAGAAAATTTTATACAAACAATACTAGTAAAAAAAAGTTTTTCTCATTTACTACTTTAGTATATTCAGTGCCCTTAACACTGATGGCATAAATATGCTTTACAGTTTTCCCACCTACAATTATCTTTAACAAGACTCTGGTAATCAGAGTAAATGGGGCAAGGCATATAGGAACATTTGAAAAGGCATCTGTTTTCTGTGAGTTTTTGCAGGGTATCCTAGCACAGAACTACAGTTACTAACTCTTGTGAATGGAGGCAAACACACTACTTGGGGAGTTCCCCACAGGTGGACAATCTCCTGGAAGATCTCTCAATGTAACATCCATTTGTAAGTGTCCGTCCTAGATCTGCTCAAAGTGTCTGCTACAGTGTTCTGCTCTAATGGAATATAATTGCCTGAAGGGAGACTGTTGAGTTGCTATCTCCTACCCAATCACAGCTAGTCTGAACAAAGGGAAAAAGTACAGTTGTGTAAAATCTTACCATAATGGTAGATGTCCTCTTCATTGTTGCAGTATTCCTTAATGGGGATCCCCTGCCAAGGGTGGCCCAACGTCAAGCCAGTATACCAAAGCCTTTAGATTGCTAAGGGTACACCGTACATCAAAAGTATGCCCCCCACATACAGTGTACGGCATGTCCTGACATACCATCCTCAGAACTGACAGCCCCAATAGGAATGCCATTCTAAGGATTAGAGAGACACCAGGTACATCCAGAAGGTGAAACGAACCAAGGGGATAAGGGAAGAAGTGAATACTGCAAAAGTGAAGAGGACATCTACCATTATGGTAAAATTTTGCACAACTGTTCTATGTCCTTCCATTTTGCTGTTGCAGTACTACTAACAATAGGAAGAGTACAAAGGCTCATAAAGAAGAGAGGGAGGAGAAAGGACCATCACAGCCCTCTAAGAACCCAAGAAGGATGGCCCTAGCAAAACCAGCTCTATCCCTGGATATCACATCCAACTTATAGTGCTTGGTAAAGTATGCACAGATGTCTAGGTGGCTGCCTCAAGAATAGAATTAGTATCTAAACCCTTGAAAAAAGCACCAGAAGAAGCTACAGTCCTAGCAGAATGACCATTAACTGAAGAAGAAAGGCTCTTGTCATGAAAGGAATAACAAAAAAAAATAGCTTTAGATATCCAAGAAAAAATAGTTTGCTTGGAAACGGCCAATCCCAAAGATCTAGGATGAAGGAAATAAAGTTGATCAGATTTGCGAAAAGCTTTGGTCTTATCCAAATAAAATCTGAGTTGTCTATGCACATCCAAACTATGCAAAACTTTCTTACTAGCAGACTGTGGAGAAGGGGAAAAAAGTGGGCAAATGAATAGACTGATTAAGAGACTACTCATTCACCACTTTGAGCATAAAAGAAGGATCAGTATGAAGGGACACCCTTTCCTTACAGAAAAGTAAAGGGGGGGTGGCAGCCATAATGGTTACCTGTCTGGCAGAAGTAAGGCTAGCAAAGAACAGTCTTCCAAGAACAATGCTGCAAGGAAGCTGAACTTGCAGGCTCAAAATATGCCTGAATAAATTGCTCCGCAACAAAATTAAGATCCCAGGAAGGAGGAATAGGATTCCTGGGAGGTCTAATATGAAGGACTCCTTTAAGAAATTGCTTAGCCTCAAATCTAGAGGTTAAAGGGGGTGCTAGAGGCAGACAAACAGCTGACAAGTGGGCCTTAACAGAAGAATTTGCCAACCCAGCATTGAGCAACTCACACAGACAAGAGAGCACCAAAGCAGCATACAGAGAAAGTGGATCCAGTTTACGAGAAAGACACCAAAAAGAAATCCTCTTCCATTTGGATAAGTAAGATTTCCTAGTAGTGGGTTTCCTGACCTCCTGCAAGATCCTAAGCATGTTCTCAGAAAAAAAGGTGCCTATATGGAATCAAAATCCTCTCACCCACAGTTGTCATTTGAAGAGTGGACGGGTGGGGCATGGATGAGAGATCCCTTGTATTGTGTGAGTAGATTCACCCTGTGAGGTAACTTGTAATGACTGCCCTTGTCTAAATGCAGAAGAGGGAACCAATACGGTCTGGGCCAAAAGGGAGTCACCAGCAAGATTTTGAGAGCATCTTATTTTACTTGAACAGGACTTTTGAAATGGGGGGAAAGCATAAAGAAACATCCCCTTCCAGGAAAAAGAGAGGGCATCCACCATGGGGCTCTGGCACAAAAAAAGAAGAAGCTGTCTGTTCAGAGGGGAGGCAAATAGATCTAACTTGAGAAGTACCCCACTGGTGGGCAATGTCCAGAAACACATCCCTGTGAAGCATACACTCGTGGGATTGTGAGATGGACCTACTCAAAGTCTGCCACAATGTTCTGACCTGAGGGAATGTAAACTGCCTGAAGTGCCACTTGATACTGGATAGCTAGCTCCCACACTTGAAGTGCTAAACTGCACAGGAAATAAGATCTCCCCTTCCCCTTGCTTGTTGACATACCACATAGCTGTGGTATTGTCCGTCAATACCTTGAGGGGACCCTGGAATGAAAAGAAGAAGCCCTGGATTGACAACTGCCACACTGAATTTCCAGCTTGAAGCATCGAAGAAGAGGGACTGTGAAATCTAGAAGATGAGAGTGCTGAAGCCAAACTGACTTTAGAAATCACTGAAGCTTTTTCATGTGGAGTTTGGCTAGAGGGAGCATAGGAATGGTAGAAGCCATGAAACCCAGAGCTCTTAGAAATTCCCTGGCTGTAACTGAGGGCAGAGGAAGAAGTGACTGAAAGAAGACAATGAGAGTTAAAGCCTTGGGAGGAGGCAAGAATGCCATCACTGGAAAAGTCTGGATCCTGTATCCCAGAAACACATGATCCTGTGAAGGAGTCAGGAAAGACTTCTGGAAATTTATAGGGAACCCCAGGCTTTACAGGAGGGAAATGGCAAAATAAAGATGCTGCAGTAGAACTGCTGGAGAGAATGCCTGTAACCTCCTTTAGCCTACAAAAAGCAATTGCAGGAGCGAGGCATTTGGTGAATACCCTTGGGGCAGTAGAGAGGCCAAAGGGCAAAGCAGAAAATTGAAAATGCCAGGAAGCAACAGAGATATGTAAAAGTTTCCTGAAAAGGGGATGAATAGGGATATGAAGACATGCATCCTTGAGGTCCTGCGAAACTAGAAAAGCCTGAGGAAGCAGCAGAGGATACAAAGTCTAAAGGGACATCTGAAAGACAGGGACCTTCAGAAGATGTTTAGGTGAAAGAGATCCACAGTGGGTCTCAAGTGCCCTCTTTCCTAGGGATCAAGAACATTCCGGAATAAAACCCCTTCCCCCTTTGAAAAACTGGAACTTCCTGAATAGTTACCCAAGTCAAAAGAACTTGAAGCAGCGCACTGCAAAAAACGCTAATTATTCCTAAGGGGGCTAAGGAATGCCCATAAATGGGGGAAGAGATTTCCAGACCATGTAACAACCTTGGCGAATGATGTAAAGAACTAGGAACCTTGAGTAATCTTTAATCGAACAGTAAGAAACAGGGAAAGATGAAGAGAAAGAGGACTGTGGATGAGAAGTACAGGATAGTCAGACATTACCTGGTTTGTCAGGAAAAGGAGATTTCTGAGATATAGCAGTCTGGTTAGCCTTAGCAGGAGGAGCCCTTCTACCAACTTTCTTACCTATGGGTGTACGGTGGAACTGCCTACGAACACAGGTCGGCTTATTAAGAGTAATTCCTTTGGAATTTATGTACAGGAGAAACAAAGATATGCTTTAGAGCTTGTAAAGCCTTACCCTTTTCCTGTAGGGACTTGAACAAATCAGCAGCAGCACCAAACAAATGCTTGTTATTCAGAGGAGCATCCATCAACTTAGCTTCAATATCATCAGGCAAAGGTTGAAGCCACAGCCAGGAAAATCTAAGCACACAGCCAAAGACAGCACCTCCAGAAGAGGGAAACAAGTGAGCGTTCAGACCAATGATCAAAGACTTAATTCAGACTGGCCGCAAAGAAGTTCTGAGGCTGTGACATCCGTATGTCACCTTTATGCCCTATGCTGTATGTGGGCAGCATACGTGTGGCATACGGCATACCCTTAGCAACCTAAAGGCTTTGGCATACTAGCCGGATCTCGGGCTGCCCATGGCAGAGGATCCCTATTGTACGGAATACTGCAACAGTGAAATGGGAGGATATCACCTGTTTACTCCCACTTGTTTATATACCACATTGCAGTAGTGTTGTCTGTAATCACTAGCAGAAGCCATGGAGTCCACATCTGATGGAAGGCCCTTAACGCATTTGTCAAGGTCAACATCTCTTTGAGATTTATATTTTTTAAAATGTGGATCCCACGTTCCCTGAACACACCACAACTGCAGGCAAAACAGGATAAAACAAAAAGCCATTGGGTCCAAATACAAAATTTATTAAAATAACATATATCCAAACTCGACTTTAGCACCTCGGCATAACTGCCTTCAAAGGAGTTAAAAGCATCATATATATCATTTCAGGCACCTGAACAAATCAATTAAACAATTACATTTAAATACGAAATTAGATTAAAATTTTCCAGTTGCAATCTGTACTTAGATCAGCAAGAATAAATAGTCTCCATACAGAAGTTTTTTCTTCACATCTACACAATTATCATACATGTTAACTTTTTTCCAAAATGGTACCTTTGAGCTGCCCTGGGTCACTATTATGGTATAGTTAAAAATGTATTGCAAGAGGGCTTTCTACCTTTACATTTCTTGTATCCATAACATGTTCCTGCAACCTAATCTTAAAAGCCCTCTTGCTTACCCCAATATAAAACAAATAAAAACTTTTCCATGCACACGCAATTCCTTCTGTCCTACAACCATATCTACCACTTGATTTAAAAATTATACCATTAATTTTATCAAGTCCTAACAATAAACTTACAGCTTATACAATTACCACAAGCAAATGTTCCCATATATGTGGACTCGCTACTCATTTCGTCAACAGGGATAATAAATCTACTATGAACAATCATTTCTTTTATACTGCATCCACTCAGTGGAGAACGGGGGAATGTTAAACTATATGCAAACTCTTCGAACTTCAATAAAAAATCCCAATAATATTTTATAACATTAATAACTTGTTCACTTAATAAATTATATGCGGTTACTACTATATTCTCTTACAGTTGGAATTATTATGTCTGCTGAATTTATTATAGTTATAATTATTAACTTCCTTGTCTATCTTTTCAGTATTTCTTTGCACTCTATAGAAGCCATTACTACTTCTCTGTGATATCCCCTCCCCAGAAACATAGCAGCCATTGTTTGCAACTCTCTCTCTGCATTATTACTATGATTACATAACCTTTGAATCCATAACAATTCTCCATAAGGGAGTGCTTTAAGTAAATGGGGGGTGGGGTGGCAACTACGTCCACCATCTTCAAACTTTCGTACCTTACTTCTAATCATTCCCTTAGGCAAACCTTCCAAATGGACATCCAAAAATACCTCTTCTTTACCATATTGGAGTCCATCAAATTGCAGTTGAAACCTGTTATTATGTAGGTCTTTTATGTACCCTCCCCCACCTGTTCGTACCATCCTCTACAAACAAAAATTTAATCTATATATCTATATATTTTATAACATATTTCTGCATGAAATCATGTCTATAAAGATATTCCATTTCAAACAGACCCATAAATACGTTAGCATACATGACAGCAAAACGTGCCCCCATGGCTGTTTCTTGTAAATGGCGATACAATGTTCTATTAAACTCACAATAATTGTGTGTTAAACTAAAATGGACCAGCTCAATTACATAACAGGCTAGAGAGCTATCTACCAAGAAAAATTCTAAAGCCTGAATACCAAAAACTATGCTGGGTATTCATAGAGAGGCTTTTTACATTCACTAAAATATTATGCAAGAAATTATACACAGAAACTATGGGCCATTGGGGGGGGGGTCATTCAAGCTTTTATGAATTTTGGGGAGGCAAAAAGTGACCATTTCACACACATTAATACCAAACTTATTTTCAACATCCTTCTTCACAAAATAACCCAAGTTTAAGACCTTTATATGACAGTTGCTGATATTCTGACAGGGCTATGTTATACTGTTCTGGACTATTTCATAAATGTTTCCATCACTTAAATGCTTAAATGATGATGACACATTTTTAAAGATTGCTTATGATGCAGTACCACAATTTTATATATATATATATATATATATATATATATATATATATATATATATATATAATGTTATTTTAATAAATTTCATACTTTGATTTGGTCCCTACTGGCTTTTTGTTGTTTTAACCCAAGTTCCATGAACCTTGATCCCCTTGGACATTTTTCCTCCAGGCAAAATCTAAAACGTCTGTCAGTGTAGATTGGCTTAGAGTTGGAGGAAGGAGAAGTGTAAAACCTGGACTGATCAGTACCTGTATTGTCTAACATAAGAGCCCCTTTTTAACAAGGCCCAACACTGGTACAGGAAAGGGAAAGAGGATGCTGGTCCTGGGTCCAAACTGATTACAGGAACTACTGAATCTTCATAAGTAGCCTGACTAAAAGAACCATGAAAATAGTTGATGCCACGCACCATAGTATCCTGAAGTAATACCTTGCAGTGGCCATAAACTGGGGAGCTAGCTCATGAGGGATTAAAGAAGATTTTTTTTTCCAGGTTGAGATTGAATATTTGGCTTTGAAACAGATTTATTATGAACAGAAGGAAAGTTTGAGAATTTTAAAAGGATTCTGATAAAATACGGCAATCGTCCAAACTGGGACAGACATGGAACACTTACAGTCTGCAAAAGGCAATTACAGATGCCAGGTACTTTATGAATTCCTCTGGAGCTGAAGAAAGACAAAAGGATAAGTAAACTGAAAATGTGATCCAGGCAGAGAACATCTTGAATAAGGTATTTTTTGTGAATTGGAATGTGATAAGCATTTCTGAGATCCAGGGTTTCAGGACAAGAGTGTGTGGGTACCAAGGGAAACAGTTTGCAAGGTAAGAATTTTGGAACTTTTGGAAACAGACTTAGAAAAGAAGGATCCAAGTGCTTTTGGTTATCAGAAATATTCTGAAATAAAACCCTCCCCCATGCTGGGAATAGAAGCCTGGTTCTAAAACTCTTTGTGCCAGCATTTGAGAGAGAATGGGAGGAAACAAATGGGTTTACTTTTTCTGGTTGAGAGATTACGGAGAATAGGATTTCCACTACCTTTTGTAACTCTCTCGGACTACTTTCAATTCTCAAGGATCCACAGTATGCTGTTGCCAGACAGGAAAGGAAAAGGACACATTTTTCTCTAATGTGTAAGGATATCTGAGGTGGGGAAGTGGAGGGAGGGAAGAAAAGGTCATGCTAATTTTCTTGTTTGGAAAGGACCATGGGTTCTTTTCCTTTTTTTTCTTTATATTCCCTTGCCATCTTTTTTTTTGTACTCTAGTTTCCAAACTTCTGCTCTGCAGGTCTAAAGGACCTTCTAAAAAAAGTTCCTGGAGTGGCGGGATAGTTCCTGCTACATTCTGGAACAGGGAATTGGAAAATCTGCTTAACTCCCGAATAAGCTCACCTCCCAGTCAAAGTTTAAGCCCAGTTGCCAACTAAACCTTCTTTTATCCAAGGAAGAATTTAAGATCTGGACTTTCACATCTTCAGACAAATTCTAGTCTGAGGCAAGCATATCTTCACATAATTGAGCCCACAGTTGCAACTCTGGAAAATAAATCAGCAGCACCATATTAACATATGAGGATATGTTTAGTGACCAGGGAAACTGAAGAAAGTATGTTGAACAGAGAAGATTTAGCTTCTCTCTGGGTGGGGGGATGGGGGGGGGGCAATTAGAAAATATTTGATTCATATTAGTCAAGATGGCAAGGACGAATTTGGCCACATGAACTTAGCAATTTACTACTCTGAAGGCCAAGGCAGAAGATGCATAAACATTCTTTCCATTTCTGTCAAAGGCTCCTCCATCTTTCACAGCAGGTACTGGGTTGTGAAAAAGTTAAAGGTTTTGAAGATCCACCTTTACTTAGAGAAATTACAGCAAGGTCTACCAAAGTGTTTCTGAACAGATATTTATGAGATTCTGGCACTTCATATAGTCTATCGGGTATCTTAGGAGCAACAGGCTGGACATTAGGTGAAGAACAGTCAGATCTCTAGTGCCAGTATAACCAGTGGAACAACAAGGGGTATAGGGGAAGCAACATGAAGGAGACTGCAGTACCTCTTCTGGGTTTCATAAAGTCCAGTTGCAGATGTTAACAGATCACTGGTGAAGAAGCCTAGACTATAAGGGGTCTTACCCATTGCCAAAGACTGACGTTTAAAAGCTTACGTGTGCTCTCCACATGCTCTAATGGTGAACAGATACATATAAAAAGACAGTTACAGCAGCTGCACTCCCAGAGCTTTTTTGCCCCAAGGAGGAGGTTCAACAGCCCTGAAAGGAAAAATGCTAGGGAACATAATACAAGTGTAACTATATACATAAGGGTATATATATCTACACCAAGGCAATACAAAAACCACCAAAAGAAAGGGGTTGGAGGGGGATGGTTACTGCGACAGTTATCTGTTACAACATTTACTGTTACAGTAAGCTTCCTTGCCTCTAGAATACTTCTTGTGTCCTCCCCTTTCCAGAAAGCCACAGAAGAAGCCAAAGCCCTGGTAGAATGAGCTCTAATCCTGCCTGAAAGTGGCTTATTATGGTGAGAATAACAAAAGGAAATAGCACGATTCAACCATCTAGAAGATGTCTGCTTTGACAATGTTGCCCTTTTCTCTTATCTTCAAAGGAGACAAATGGCTGCTGGTTTCCAGTTTTATACAGGCAGTATCAAAGCTGCCTATGGACTTCCAGAGTATGCAGAATTGTTTCTCCATTGTTTTGGGGTCAGGAAAAAAAAGACTGGGAAATTAATAGATGGATTCAAGGTAAACTGTGAGACCACTTTTTGTATAAAAGGATTTCTTCTCTAAGAAACTGTACCCTTATAGAAAATGAAGCATGAGTGCTGACAAGTCTGATCTATGAGGCCATGGAGTGTACTATTATGGACCTCATAAGCAAGGACATAGGCAATCTTCAAGCACTTGACCCCACCCAGTTCAGATTCGTCAAGGGCAGATCTTGCCTGTTGAACCTGGTTGACATTTTTGAGACTGTCACCAAGGCACTGGATGAGGGAAAGTCAGTACATACAGCTTACCATGACTTGGCCAAAGCTTTTGACACAATCCCCCACTCAGGTATCATCGAAAAGCTAACACAACTTGCCGTAAATACCTGTCTCAGGTGAGTGGCCGACTGGCTCACTGATAAGACCCACAATGTCAAAATAGGTGCCACCACCTCCCACAGCAGACCCGTCACTAGTGGTGTCCCCCAGGGATCTGTCCTAGGACCCTTACTGTTTGGCATCTACTTCTCAGAAATCCAGGCAAAGACAAAAGGCCCGGGCTGACCAAGTTTGCAGACGACTGCAAGTTGGGTGCTATCACTGCCTCCCTAAATGATGTTAACGTACTTCAAGAGGGTCTCATAGCAACAAATGACTGGTGCCAAAGTCAAGGGCTTAAGTTAAGAGCAAAAAAATTTATTATAATACCATTCGGGAAAAACATGGCCCCTACCGAGTACCACATCAATGGCAACCTCCTAAGCACACAACCTGTGGTGACAGACCTGGGTAAACAGGTTGACAATAATCTCACATTAACCATCACATAGTGGCAGTGGTCAGAAAAGTATTTTACTTGGTTCATTTCATAAGTAAAGGGATTGCATCCAAAAAAAAGGAGGTTATTACCTCTCTCTACTCCTCCATCATTAGGCCAAAAATTGAGTACAATACCCCATTTGACATGTACCTCTCCAAGCACCTGCACCAACTGGAAAGGCCACAGAAATACCTCACAAAGAGAAGCTATGGCCTCCAACACCTGTCATATGTGGACAGGCTCAAATCACTATCACTCTACTCGGTATAGTACAGATTGCTCAGAGATGATCTGTCTCTCACCTACGAGGCAATTTCCGACCCTGCTCTACTAGAGATGCTCCATATCCATAAGTCTAACCCCTCATGCTTTATCCAATCGAAAGGCTTAAATCTAATATGTGACATTAACAAAGCCTGCTGGAGACTGCCCAGTCTCTGGAATAGACTCCCCATACACATCAAACAAAGTACGTTGATGGCCCTCTCCAAGAGCAACCTTGATAAGTGGATGGGAACCCACAAATTTGTCCCAGGGGTTCCACCTGTGTCCCTCACTGACAGGGGTGACAGGTGCTGGTTAAGGTTTCTTTTTTGGGGATAAACTCTTGGCTAGGCTTATAAGGGCCCCATGGTCATTACCCTAGTAATCCCCTATGATCTTATGATCCTGTGAGTGGCTCACCATAAGAGCTCGTAACTCAGATATTCTCCTAGTAAAAGTCAGAGCAAGGAGTAAAACAGTCTTCCATGTTATGAACCTCAATTCAGCCTGATGAGCTGGTTCAAATGGAAGTAGAGTAAACTTTTCAAGGACAAAGTTAGACAGTGATTTCAGAACATCCACATAGGACAGACACTGAAGACAGTACAGTTTTGTACCTACCGTAAATGTAGATGTTCGAGTGCTAATACAGCTGCAGTAATCACAGATGGGTTTTCTGCCATCAGGCGGGTCCTTGGTCGGCCGAATTCCAAAGTCTAAGTCTGGCGTCGGTTGTTGTCGCTTTCTTTCCTGACGTCAGTGCGACAGGGGTACATAAGACACAGCCGACGCCATTTTCTTCAGTCTTTCTTGCCCCAGATGTCAGGTGCCCCCAGAAGGAAGGCAATACATAAATTATATATATATATATATAATCAAGCAATGCAATATAATCAAAAATCAGTAGTTGCAAGCAAATACACCACAGAAGGATAACCCAATCAGGTTGTATGAGGAGGTGTTAGCCACTAGGCCTTTACCAAGAGGGGAAGGAGGGAGGGAAACATGTACTGCAGCTGTATTAGCACTCGAACATCTACATTTATGGTAGGTACAAAACTGTACTATGTTCATCGTGCATACAGCTGCAGTAATCACAGATGGGTAGAATCCCAAAGCTACGCACAGGGTGGTAGGCACTAGGTGGAACTGGGAGGAGCCAGAATGCCCTGCAACACAGCAGTGGCAAAGCCTGCTCTAGTTTTGGAGTATAAAGGCAGGTGGTAGTGTTTTATGAAGGTATGCACAGAACTCCAAGTGGCTGCCTCCAAAATATCTTTGGTAGGGACTCTTCTGAGGAAGTCTGTAGAGGTAGCTGTGGCTCTTGTGGAGTGGATCGGATGCCTGTAGGAACCGATTTGCCATGAAAGGAGTAACAAAACCGTATGCAGTGGCCTATCCATTTTGAAATTGTCTGTTTGGAAACTGGCTTCCCTTGAGCTCCTACAGCATAGGACACAAAAAGTTGTTCTGATTTCCTGAAAGGCTTTGTTCTGTCCAAATAGTAACGTAGCTGTCTATGGATGTCTAAGGAATGTAGCAGCCTTTCCCCTTTGTTTTGAGGATTGGGGTAAAAGGTAGGTAAGTGTATGGCCTGATTTAAAGCTACCCTGGATACACCTTAGGCATAAATGACGGGCTGGTTCGTAGGGAAACCCTGTCCTGATGGAAGATGAGAAAGGGCTGCACAGCCATGAGGGCTTGTAGTTCCGAAACCCTACGAGCTGAGGTAATGGCCAGAAGGAAAGCTGTTTTCCAGGACAAATATTGCAAATCTGTTGAGGCAGCTGGTTCAAAGGGAGGCAATGTTAATTTTTCTAGAATGTAATTAAGATCCCAGGCTGGTATTGGTTGTTTCCTTGGAGGTCTTATATTCTTAGCCCCTCTGAGGAACTGTCTTAAAAGTGGGTGAGAGAATAAGGGTGGATCAGTGTTGTATTCTGCAGAAATGGCTGAGGCATGAATTTTGATGGAGGAAAATGAAAGTCCACTGTTCAACAGCTCAGCTAGATACTGTAATATCTGAGGCAAATTCAGTTTTCTAGGATCCTGGCCTTTTTCTCATTCCAAGCAAAACCGCTTTCCATTTTGGAGTAAACCTTTCTAGTAGATGGCCTTCTGGCCTCCAAAATGACATCCTGCACCTCTTTGGAGAGTAGGGTCTGTTGTGATGTTAAGGAATTTTCCATGCAGCCAGATTGAGTGTTTTCAGCTGACTGTGAAGAGTTTTGTAGCTGTGCTGAGTCAGTAGAAGAGGCATTAGAGGTAGGGTCCAGGGAGGAGTATGTGTTGGGCTCCTCAAGAGTGGGTACCAGTGTTGTCTTGGCCAGTCTGGAGCAATCAGTATCATCTTTGGTCTGTCTGCTCTTGCTTTCAAGAGCACCTTGGGCAGAAGAGGCAAAGGTGGGAAAGCGTAAACTGTCCATGCTGCCCAACTGACAGAAAGGGCGTCCACTCTCCAGGCCTTTGGATGAAAGGTCCTTGAACAGAACTTTTTCAATTGATGATTCCTGTGGGAGGCGAAGAGATCTATGTCTGGCCTTCCCCACGCTTGGATTATCTTTGTAAACACTTGAGGATGCAACTTCCATTCGTGTGGGTCTGTCATATTTCTGCTTAGATTGTCTGCCAGCGTGTTTTCCAATCCTGGCAAGTACTGTGCTTGAAGTTCGATTTGCCATTCCAGAGCCAAGTTCCAAAGTGACATGGCTAGCCTGCACAATGTGTTCCTCCTTGTTTGTTTATGTACCACGTTACTGTGGTGTTGTCTGTTCTTATCAATAATTGCCCTGGATGCAGGAGGTCCTTGAAAGCTGTAATTGCATTTATCACTGCTAGCATTTCTTTTTGATTGATGTGAAGGTGCTTTTCCTTTTGGGACCATTTGCCCTGAATGCACCTGTCTGTCATGTGCGCCCCCCAGGCATAGTCTGAGGCGTCTGTTGTGATGACTTGATTTGCTTGAGGCTTGCAGAATGGAAGACCTGTGTTTGTTTGGCATGCTTGGGCCCACCATAGAAATTCCTTTTGCAAACATGGGATTATTGGTATTATTGTTTCCAAACTGTGGTTGTGTTGAGACCATAGGTTTTTTAGGTACCATTGAAGTTTCCTCATATGCAACTTTGCACATGGGATTAAAAGAATGCAAGATGCCATGAAGCCCAGAGCCTGCAGGATTTTCCTTGCAGTGAGCCTGATACAATTTGCTAGTATTTTGAAGTACTGAGTTAGTTGCCCCTGTTTTTCTGGCGTAAGATAGGCCATCTGGATGTTTGTGTCCAAGTTGGCACCCAGGAAAGTTATTTTCTGAGTTGGTGTTAGCCTGGATTTCTCTTTGTTGACTGTGTATCCCAGAGAATTCAATAACCGTGTTACATAAGCCAGATGTTCCAGAAGTATGTGCTTGCTGTCCGCTTGGATCAGGCAGTCGTCCAAATAAGGGTATATTTGTATCCCTTGATGTCTGCAGTAGGCAATTACTGATGCCAGGCATTTTGTGAATACTCTGGGCGCAGTAGATAAGCCAAAGGGCAATGCAGAGAATTGATAGTGGATTGAACCTGCAAGAAATCTGAGGTATCTTCTGCAGCTTTGTCTGATTGGGACATGCAGGTATGCCTCCTTGAGGTCCAATGTTACCAGCCAAAACTCCTTGCCCAGCATGGGAAGAAGCTGCTGTAATGTGAGCATCTTGAATTTTGGTACAAGTAGAAATGTGTTTAGGATGGATAAGTCCAAAATGGGTCTCCAGTCGGTTCCTTTCCTTGGTACCAGAAATAGTCTGGAATAAAAACCTTGACCTTGTTCGTGAGTAGGTACCTCTTGAATAGCTTTCATGTCCATGAGCTTTGAAATTTGTATTTGAGCCTCTGCCCTTTGATTGTGTGGCAGGTTCAGCATGCCTCTCATTTTTGGAAGAGTGTGAAAATGAAATCTGTAGCCTCTGTTTATAATGTCCAGGATCCATTTGTCTGTTGTGATAATATGCCAATTTCTTGTAAATAATGCCAGCCTTCCTCCCAAGGGTGCTGCCAGCTGAAACTTGCTTGGCATGAAAAGGGGGAAGTCATTGGGTTTGTTTTCTGTATTGTTGTGCACTGTCTTCTCCACCTCTTGGTGCTGGAGTTTGCCATTGTCTGCCTCTATATGATCCTTGAGATTGTCCTCTGCCCCTTGTGCGCCTGTATCTACCTCTTTGGGGCTTGTCCGTGGCTGGAAAGGACCAGTTTTTTGAAGGCCAATTTCTGCTAAAATGTGGTGGTTGAACCTGTAGAAAAGCTTTGACAGTTTGCATAGATTTAGCTTTTTCTTCCATTTTCCGTAGTATCTCCTCAGCATTAGTACCAAATAGTACATCCTTTTGTAAAGGAGCATCTAGTAGTTTAGCTTTAACATGGTCAGGCAAGGTTTGTTCCCTAAGCCAGGCATGTCTACGAATGACTGATCCTGTCACAGCAGCTCTACTTGAGGCCTCTAGGGCATCATAGCCACATTGTAAGGTGTGTTTACCCACTTGTTCTGCACTATGCATCATATCCTGCAACTCCTTCAAATCTGGTTGTTCAGGTTGAGACATTTTATTTCTTAATTGTGATAACAGAAACTGTTGATATTTAAGCATATGGAACTGACAATTTAAGGCCCTCATGGCTAGGGTGGCCAAGGTATATACCTTTTTTCCCCACCTTTCTAAGGATCTAGACTCTCTTCGGAAGGTAGTGGATTCTTAGCAGTAGAGGCCTTCATTCCCTTGGGGCCTTGAGAAATGGTTTCAGGGTCAGCATTATGGCTTTGTAAAGAAATTGGTGAGAGTTAGGAACTCTGTAGTACCTATCAGGCTTGACTGGGGCAGGAGGCAGGAAATCCGGATTAAGGCAAGCCTCCGAATAAACATCATCAAGTATGTCCAAGACAGGAGGTATCGCCAGAGGTCTGTGCTGAGGTAACAAAAGAAATTCCCTAAGTCTTTTCTTGGAATCAGAAAAGTCTTGGCCTTCCCAATGGAAGTGTTCCCTCAAGGTGTGCAAGGTTTCCCCAAAAGAAAAATCCTCTGGGGGAGATACAGAAGGAATGGACTGCTCTGCATCAGAATCTTCACAATGGGAGTACGAGTGTTCCTCTTCATCAGAATGTTCTGAAAAAATGGAGCCCTGGTCAGAAGAGGGAGAATCTTCCTCCACTCTGGGTCTCTTGTCTGGAGGGGGTTGGGAACCCCTGATAAGAGTAATTAAATCCTCAGCCATTTTTAGCATCTGCTTTTTAGGCATGGGGCCTGGAGATGGGCCCTGTGCAACAGGCCTCTTGGGATGCATGGCTGATTTGGACTTAGTAAAGGCCTTTATGGAAAAGGAAGATGAGGGTCTAAAGACACCATGGGTGGAAGTGGACCTGTCCACATTAGGAGGCTCAACACTCACAGTGGCTTCGGTGGTTGTAGTCTGGGTATGGGCCGAGGTACCTGCGGTCTCGGTTACAGAAGACACCGCCAAAGAAGTCAGAGGCTGCGAAGACGTCTTGCTGAGAACCGGACCACGTGTAGCCGGTTTTGGCGTGGTGTCGGTGGAGACCGTGGACCTCGCGTGTCGGTCTTTGTCCTTGCGTTTAGTCTCCGACGACATTTTATAATCAAAGGCTTTACCAAAAAAGTGCTGGGCGAACTCCACCCGACGCTTAATAGTGCGTTTATGGAAAGTAGTGCAAAAGCGACAGCCCGAGACGTCGTGGTCTGGGCCTAAACAAGGTATGCAGAGGGAATGGAAATCCTTATGCGGTATTTGCTTCCCACAAGAAATACAATTGTTAACTTTGTCTGACATCGGTCTGAGGCAAGAAAAGTTTCCCCAACGGGGTACTTAGCTTTAAAGAAGACTTTGGTTTCCAATTTTTCGTAATTTCAGGAGCTGGCCGACCGGCACTTGCGAACTGCTTCTGCTTCGGGCACCGCGCAGCAAAAAAGACTGAAGAAAATGGCGTCGGCTGTGTCTTATATACCCCTGTCGCACTGACGTCAGGAAAGAAAGCGACAACAACCGACGCCGGACCTAGACTTTGGAATTCGGCCGACCGAGGACCCGCCTGATGGCAGAAAACCCATCTGTGATTAGTGCAGCTGTATGCACGATGAACATCTTGAATTTTGCTTCTGAGGAACCTTTCTAGTCTAACTGCTGAAGATGCTTGGAAAGGTATATACAAAAAGGGTTTGCTGTACTCAATTATTGCCCTGATGAGGAAAGAGTATAGGGAGGTTATAACGTCTTTTTTTCTGGAGGCAATGCCTTTACTTATGAAATGAGCAATACAGAATGCCCTTCTTACCACTCTGGAGACATGATGATCAAAGGTAAGGTTGCAGCCAACCTGTGTGCCTAGGTCTCTCACCACTGAGTACGTACTTAGAGTGCTGTGGTAGTTAGCAGGAACATCGCTCTTTTTGAAAGGGATCATAATACATTTTTTCCATCGAGTTTAAGGCCATGGCTTTCGCACCAATCATTTCTTTGTGTAAGACCTGCTTGTAGGATGTTGACATCATTTGGAGATTCGATGACCACTCCCAGTTTGCAGTCATCAGCAAACTGTCAGCCACAAACCTTTAGTTTTCATTTGTACTTCGGAGAAATAGATTCCAAATTGTAGAGGTCCCCAAATGGATCCCTGTAGAACACTACTTGTTACAGGTCTGCTGTTGGAGGTGGATTCCCCTATTTTGACTATATGTGTTCCATCAGTGAGCCAGTAAGCAACTCATCTAACAATATAAGGGTCGATACCTAGCTGGGTGAGTTTGTCAATGATGCCCGAGTGGGGGATAGTGTCAAATACCTTGAATACGTCTAGGCAGGCTGTATGCACACATTTCCTCTTGTCCAGGTCCTTGGTGACTGACTTGAAAAGTCCACCAGGTTTAACAGGCAAAAAAAAAAAAAAAAAAAAAAAAAAAAAAAAAAAAAAAAAAAAAAAAAAAAAAAAAAAAAAAAAAAAAAAAAAAAAAAAAAAAAAAAAAAAAAAAAAAAAAAAAAAAAAAAAAAAAAAAAAAAAAAAAAAAAAAAAAAAAAAAAAAAAAAAAAAAAAAAAAAAAAAAAAAAAAAAAAAAAAAAAAAAAAAAAAAAAAAAAAAAAAAAAAAAAAAAAAAAAAAAAAAAAAAAAAAAAAAAAAAAAAAAAAAAAAAAAAAAAAAAAAAAAAAAAAAAAAAAAAAAAAAAAAAAAAAAAAAAAAAAAAAAAAAAAAAAAAAAAAAAAAAAAAAAAAAAAAAAAAAAAAAAAAAAAAAAAAAAAAAAAAAAAAAAAAAAAAAAAAAAAAAAAAAAAAAAAAAAAAAAAAAAAAAAAAAAAAAAAAAAAAAAAAAAAAAAAAAAAAAAAAAAAAAAAAAAAAAAAAAAAAAAAAAAAAAAAAAAAAAAAAAAAAAAAAAAAAAAAAAAAAAAAAAAAAAAAAAAAAAAAAAAAAAAAAAAAAAAAAAAAAAAAAAAAAAAAAAAAAAAAAAAAAAAAAAAAAAAAAAAAAAAAAAAAAAAAAAAAAAAAAAAAAAAAAAAAAAAAAAAAAAAAAAAAAAAAAAAAAAAAAAAAAAAAAAAAAAAAAAAAAAAAAAAAAAAAAAAAAAAAAAAAAAAAAAAAAAAAAAAAAAAAAAAAAAAAAAAAAAAAAAAAAAAAAAAAAAAAAAAAAAAAAAAAAAAAAAAAAAAAAAAAAAAAAAAAAAAAAAAAAAAAAAAAAAAAAAAAAAAAAAAAAAAAAAAAAAAAAAAAAAAAAAAAAAAAAAAAAAAAAAAAAAAAAAAAAAAAAAAAAAAAAAAAAAAAAAAAAAAAAAAAAAAAAAAAAAAAAAAAAAAAAAAAAAAAAAAAAAAAAAAAAAAAAAAAAAAAAAAAAAAAAAAAAAAAAAAAAAAAAAAAAAAAAAAAAAAAAAAAAAAAAAAAAAAAAAAAAAAAAAAAAAAAAAAAAAAAAAAAAAAAAAAAAAAAAAAAAAAAAAAAAAAAAAAAAAAAAAAAAAAAAAAAAAAAAAAAAAAAAAAAAAAAAAAAAAAAAAAAAAAAAAAAAAAAAAAAAAAAAAAAAAAAAAAAAAAAAAAAAAAAAAAAAAAAAAAAAAAAAAAAAAAAAAAAAAAAAAAAAAAAAAAAAAAAAAAAAAAAAAAAAAAAAAAAAAAAAAAAAAAAAAAAAAAAAAAAAAAAAAAAAAAAAAAAAAAAAAAAAAAAAAAAAAAAAAAAAAAAAAAAAAAAAAAAAAAAAAAAAAAAAAAAAAAAAAAAAAAAAAAAAAAAAAAAAAAAAAAAAAAAAAAAAAAAAAAAAAAAAAAAAAAAAAAAAAAAAAAAAAAAAAAAAAAAAAAAAAAAAAAAAAAAAAAAAAAAAAAAAAAAAAAAAAAAAAAAAAAAAAAAAAAAAAAAAAAAAAAAAAAAAAAAAAAAAAAAAAAAAAAAAAAAAAAAAAAAAAAAAAAAAAAAAAAAAAAAAAAAAAAAAAAAAAAAAAAAAAAAAAAAAAAAAAAAAAAAAAAAAAAAAAAAAAAAAAAAAAAAAAAAAAAAAAAAAAAAAAAAAAAAAAAAAAAAGACATACTACTTTTGTACATGTGCTGTTGTATGGAATGAAAGACAGAAGTGAAGACTGAGAAACCTATTTAGTGTGCATTCTACAATATATCACTGTGGTATGGCACATTAGCAAGACCAGTTAGATAATACATTTGTTTTGGGGTTGTTTCCATGCATGTGCACGCTGAGGAAATTTTTAAATTTTGGTTATGAGATCCATCAGTATTATGTTCCATATATTTGCTACACAGAGAAAACAGAATCTCTATGGTGATCATTAACTTCTACTACAGGAAAACTCTGATTTTCAGACCCAAGGTGATTGAAATATATTTTTGAAATATCTGTTCTAAAGTGGGATTTTCAGGTTTACAGGGGACACAGTGAACCACTTTTAGGATGTGAGAAGCTTTTTTAATGAAATGAAGTGGTGAGTTCTACTTTGATATTTAGTTGCATATTCAGCAATTTTGTTACAAGGGGTGGATGTTATCAGGACAGTGGGGGGCACAGAGGAGACAAGACAGCAGAAAGGATATTGCTGTACGTCTACAAAAGTCCAAGTTTTTAGCTTTAACAACATAAATGATCTATCCATCCATCCTCCCCTTTTTCCTCATTTTGCACATGGGGTCGGGGTGTCACTTCGGCAGTGACAATCATCTCGAGCCAAGGTTTACACTTCCAGGTGGCTAGCCCTGCCTTGGTAGTTCATTCGTTTAAGTTCATTCATTTAATAACATAAATGATACGCAAGTCGAATTTTATATGCTAGTAAACTATAACATCTAGTCACTTTGTGTTACCTGTTTTATGGCTCATCTGTTTCCAGAGGTAAATTTTACTTCATTTTTCTTCTTTCTGTTATATTCAGGAGATGCCATGGGTTTATTAAGTTCTCAAGAAAAGGAGACATTTTTGGTAATTTTTGAAGCTGGGTAACTGAGGTAGCACAGCATACTAATGCTGAGTCATCTGCATACTGGATAATTTTTAGCTGAGATATGTATTTTGTTTTATAAAGATGCAAAACAGAAATGGTCCCAGAACAGATCCCTGGGATATTCCTACTTCTACAGAGGAAAAGGAGGAACTGTGCAAAGCCATTGAGCACGTGGAACAAGAAAGCTCTAAAACCCTAAATACTGTAAAACAGTTAAAAGAAACTGAAGTGGGATCTTTAGAAAATGCAAGGAGCAAATTACACAGAAATAAATGGAAACTGTGTGAATAACACATGTAGAATAATGTTCAGGAAGAGGAGGATGAGCGAGTTTTAAGGCATGACAGGAACTGAGTGGTTTGCATAATACTGGACTGAAAGGCAGTTGTTACAAAGAAAGGTACCGTATGTACTGTATAATGTAAGTAAAAAAAAGTTATGTTATGATTTGTATTCTTTCTATTAATGTATGTGTGCCTATGACTTAAGCGATAATTTAATAAAGGTACTTAATACCTAATTTAGCTATTCCGTTAAGTAGCAGTGAGTGTGAAATTGTATAAAAAGCTATATGATTGAATAGCACTACTCAAATACAGCTAACTGCGAAACAGCATACTGTTGCATAGGAATACGGCTAAGCAGCTAGTATACAGGGTGCTCCCTACTTGGATTGTCTGAGAAAATGAAAACTGGTGCTGTATCTGGATCAACTGGAATTGCCTGTAACGACATCAGTTATGTACACCAATAATTCTTTAGCAGTGTCGCAGGGCTATAAAATAAGAATTAGATTTAACTGGTACAGCTTAGAAAAGTATTTGCTTCATTCTGTAGTACCCAAGACACTCAAGGAATGTGGCAAGTAGCCCATTTGGAAGGACACTGTGCCATGAGTGAAGTCCATCAACTAGAACTGCAGTTAATATTTTAGTAGCTACATTTTCCTACAGGTACTCAATCAGTTCTAGCAACAGTTCTATCAGTTCATGTTCTTGGTCATGCCTCATAAGTGTCATAATCTCTGCCACCCTCATGGTGATGCAACTGAACCACACCTCATGTCCCACTGTGGACGTCTGGGGAAAAAAAAAAGGTGGCAACCCAAACCTTGCACCAGCAGGGATGCCAAATGGGTTTTTCAACAGAAAGGAACTATCCAGCATCATAAACTGACACATACGTGGTGACAACAAGGAAATGCTCCTCTGGGAAACAGCCCACAGTACCTCACTAAATGAGCCAAATAAAGGGTTCAACACAAACAGATGACTCATAACAGAATGGAAAATCTATAACAAACCTCATTTTCATATGCAGGAGGTTGGATTGCTGCAAACAGTTCTCTGTGAAACTTGCCTTCGTTACTTAGCATGGTTCCCCAAAGGGTTAAGTCTTCCTGAAGCTTTAGCATCCTTCTCTGCTTCTGAGATCATCTCTTACCTGGTCTAGAGGAGGAAGGACATGATGGCTGAAAGCTACCACAGATCATCCACTGTGGTAAATCAATCCATCCATCCTCAACCCCTTTTCCCATTTTGCACATGGGGTTGGGGTGTTATCAATGACAATCATTTCAAGCCAAGGTTTACACTGCTGGGTGGCTAGCCCTGTTGTGGTAATTCATTTGCACCACGAATTGTGAGCACACACACCTATGGCCAATTTAGAGTGTCCAATCCACCTACTGCATGTCTTTGGAATGAGGGAGGAAACTGGGACCCGGAGGAAACCGACATGACCACGGGGATCATGCAGACTACGCGAAGCATTCCAGCTGAGAACTGAACCGAGAACCTCTTGCTGTGAGGCATAAGCTACTGTACCACTGCGGACCAAGTGGTAAATATTAACATATTAAAACTTTCATATCAAAAAGTTAAATGGTTGACAATTTACATGAAAACAAACATTAATAACATAGCATGAGTTTGGTGTGCAGTACATAATGTGGCTGTAGTACAAAAGTGTTGTGATTACACTCCAAATTCTCCAATCAAGTCTAGTTTATTAAGTGTTTGAGACACAGATGCCTTGAAATTCAACTCAACAGTTAAACTTGACAGGTGAATCTTGGCATATGTGTTTAGAACACATAAGTTATGATCAAAAACATTATCATACTTTTGTTATGCATGGAGTTTTTATCTGCTCCATGTACTAAGACTTGAGGGGGTAAAGTGTTGGATCATGAAGTGTTTACTGGCTTTGAACGCCAGTAAAGTGCTTCACACTGTCAAACAACAGCACAGTTCCCAACTTCTTTGCTTAAGAATTCTGGAGAAATCCTAAAAATAATTGGGGGTAAAGGATCAAAATGAGGCATTTTTAATATTTCTCTTACCGTTAAGAAGTTACTAAGCGTTGCAAACGTGGAGTCTCCGACATTTTATAATCAAAGGCTTTACCAAAAAAGTGCTGGGCGAACTCCGCCCGATGCTTAATAGTGCGTTTATTGAAAGTAGTGCAAAAGCGACAGCCCGAGACGTCGTGGTCTGGGCCTAAACAAGGTATGCAGAGGGAATGGAAATCCTTATGCGGTATTTGCTTCCCACAAGAAATACAATTGTTAACTTTGTCTGACATCGGTCTGAGGCAAGAAAAGTTTCCCCAACGGGGTACTTAGCTTTAAAGAAGACTTTGGTTTCCAATTTTTCGTAATTTCAGGAGCTGGCCGACCGGCACTTGCGAACTGCTTCTGCTTCGGGCACCGCAGCAAAAAAGACTGAAGAAAATGGCGTCGGCTGTGTCTTATATACCCCTGTCGCACTGACGTCAGGAAAGAAAGCGACAACAACCGACGCCGGACCTAGACTTTGGAATTCGGCCGACCGAGGACCCGCCTGACGGCAGAAAACCCATCTGTGATTACTGCAGCTGTATGCACGATGAACATCTTGAATTTTGCTTCTGAGGAACCTTTCTAGTCTAACTGTAGAAGATGCTTGGAAAGGTATATACCAAAAGGGTTTGCTGTACTCAATTATTGCCCTGATGAGGAAAGAGTATAGGGAGGTTATAACGTCTTTTTTTTTGGAGGCAATGCCTTTACTTATGAAATGAGCAATACAGAATGCCCTTCTTACCACTCTGGAGACATGATGATCAAAGGTAAGGTTGCAGCCAACCTGTGTGCCTAGGTCTCTCACCACTGAGTACGTACTTAGAGTGCTGTGGTAGTTAGCAGGAACATCGCTCTTTTCGAAAGGGATCATAATACATTTTTTCCATCGAGTTTAAGGCCATGGCTTTCGCACCAATCATTTCTTTGTGTAAGACCTGCTTGTGGGATGTTGACATCATTTGGAGATTCGATGACCACTCCCAGTTTGCAGTCATCAGCAAACTGTTAGCCACAAACCTTTAGTTTTCATTTGTACTTCGGAGAAATAGATTCCAAATTGTAGAGGTCCCCAAATGGATCCCTGTAGAACACTACTGGTTACAGGTCTGCTGTTGGAGGTGGATTCCCCTATTTTGACTATATGTGTTCCATCAGTGAGCCAGTAAGCAACTCATCTAACAATATAAGGGTCGATACCTAGCTGGGTGAGTTTGTCAATGATGCCCGAGTGGGGGATAGTGTCAAATACCTTGAATATGTCTAGGCAGGCTGTATGCACAGATTTCCTCTTGTCCAGGTCCTTGGTGACTGACTTGAAAAAGTCCACCAGGTTTAACAGGCATGATCTCCCTTTGACAAATCCAAACTGAAGAATACCTATATCTTTGTTTGTTTTAGGTTACAGATGTAATTAAAGAATGCCTTATGGCTGTCCTTAGTTGAGGAAGTTAATATGGACTCAAGTTTGCTTTGGAGGACTTCACAAGAAGTCTTATTTGTTTGTTTAACCTTAGGACGGAGTGTTTTTTAGGGCTCATTCCCTCTTACTCTTAGACAGTAATTTCTTCCTCTTATTGTGAAGCCTGTTAATGGCAGTTGTCCACCAGGCAGGTTTGCTCTTGATTAAGGGGCTTCTTTTGGTCCTATCAGGTACGGCCCAGTCAATGCAGCTATACTGGTGTTTGTATAAAGCATTGGTGTAGAACCTGGCATAGTTGCCAGTTCCATCTGAGGGGGAGGTGCAGTGAAGCTATTTATACCATCCTGTAAGAGATTATAAGCTGAAGTTTTTTAGTTTACTTGCTGCTGGGGGCATCAAGTGGGATAGTTACTTCAAATTACATTGATTTGTGGTCAGATCTCACCAGGGAAGACCTCACATATTGGTAAGCACTGGAGTCAATGAAGTCGAGGAATCTTTGGGCAAGAGAATTTGAGCAACAGTAATTTATCCAGTCAATGGATGGGAAGTTAAAGTCACCCAAAACCATGGTGTTCAGATGCATCTTTATAGACTCAAGTAGATCCAAATAGGCAGAGTGACTGTCCTGATTCATGTAGGGTGTCCTGTAGCTGGCAATGACTTGAATAGATATCCTACCAATAGAAAAAATGCAGTCATAGGCGCTGTTCTCCAGTAACAATAAAGGTTTTCCTCTTAATAAAACGTGGAAACTCAGTTTCAATAAATTCAAGGTCCAAGTCCAACAGACCACTAGGTAAAACGTTTCAAGACATTTATTTGACAAAAAAAAAACAGATTAAGCGCTTTCATCTCCCATATGGAGACTTCATCAGAATCTGTTACACATACAAATCTTCAGTTTAAATACATCTAAGTAAAACACACAATTTATCTTGACTTCTAATAGGCTGGCCATTAATTGACACCAATTAACATTGAGGTAATGCTGAACCAAACCTTTGGTAATTTACACTTGAATGTTAATACAAAGTTATAGAGGTTCAAACCTAGTGGTCTGTTGGACTTGGACCTTGAATTTATTGAAACTGAGTTTCCATGTTTTATTAAGAAGAAAACCTTTATTGTTACTGGAGAACAGCGCCTATAACTGCATTTGTTCTGTTTGGAAGTTGTGTGCTTTTCAGTTACTAGATATCCTACCAATAGTTAATTGCACCTGAAGTGTCTCCAGGGAATCGTACTGTTTAACCAGTCTGGAGGTGTATTTATCTTTAAAGAATACCGATACACCTCCTCCATTAGTTTTCACGCTTTCAGTTTGTGGTCTGAACGTGTGGAAGGAGGTGTAACCCAGTATGGCTGGGGTGCTCTCCACAGCCTTGAACCAGGTCACTGTGACTGCACAAATGTCTGCGTTTTCCAAGGTAAGGACTGCTTTCAGTGAGTGCAGTTTCATGTTAAGACTCCTAGCATTTAGCAGCATTGTCCTTAAGACACTGCCTAAAATTCGCACTATGGGGATGGCAAGAGCCTTAGCTAGTAGCTGAAATCCCAGGGGTGACAGATGAAGACCATCTCTGGCAAAGCATCAAGGTCTGTTGATTATGTCATTCCAGCCTGATGGACACTGGATCCCCTTAGAATGACACCAGAAACTACGCCAATTATTGAAGTCAATAAAATTCTGTTTGTATTGAGGCATCATCCAAGGTAAAGATAAAATGCTGCTTATGGCTAGGGACATACCTGCCTGAGACGCACAGTCCAAGGGCTGATAGCAGTAATGGCAAATGAATAAAGTTTGACAGAGGATTAACAAAGGACAGTAACTCACACAAATAAACAGAAGCATCAGGGTCTTTAAAAGGGACCTGGTCCTTGGAAAAGTACCAGCTAGAAAAGCTTTTCCATTTACATATGTAGTAGTATTTTTTAGCCTCCTTCAATACCTAATGCACATCCTCAAAAAAGGTGCCAAAAAAGTATCAAAATTCCATCAACCAGCCAGTCAAACTGCAGAGTTTTCAGGTTGAGACATATCATATCAAACAACCCCTATGTCTTGTGTCAGTAAATCAAATCTATGGGGAAGCCTGTGTAATAACCCTTGTCAAGTTTGAAAAGAAGGGATAACCACTTTTGGCAGGGTCAAAAGGGAGTCACCACCACAATCAGGAGTCTTACAGGATCTTTAGAAGAACCCTGGCTATCCGTAGAAAGGCATACTGAAACATGCTCATCCATGAGAATGACAAAGGATTTGTCATCTAGGCCTGTTTGCAAGGAATCCTGGAATATAAATTCTTTAGCTGTCTGTTCGGAGAGGAGACAAACAGCTCTGCTTGAAGTGTTCCCCACAGATGCATCAATCCTTGGAAGTCTCCCAAGTGAAGTTCCATTTGTGAGGGTATGTCCTGGTCCTGCTTAGCTGGTCTGCTACAAGGTTTTGCTTTGACAAAATGTATGAAGCTAGAAGAGTCAAAATGAGTTGATATGCTACCTCTCAGGATTATCATAGCACATCCCGTTTGTTTATGCATCACATCACTGTAGTATTGTCTGTGAATACTTGCAACAAGTCCTGGGGACCAGAGATAATGGAGAGTTTTCAAAGCATTTATCACTGACATCTCACAAACATTTATGTGCTTTTTCTCTGACAAGTCTGTATAACCTTGCACTTAAAAAATAAAATAATTAATGCATTTAAATGGAAAATGTTAAAAAGGTTTGCTTTCTTTTCTATCAGTATGTGTGCTTATGTCTTAAATGATAATTTAATAAAAGTGTTTAAAAAATACAATTTCATCCCAAATTTGTCAAACACTTTCTTATCTCTGTCAGAGGGAATGGGACTAGCAGTAGCAATTTAAGTAGGAGCAGATTTTGATGGGAGATTGTTACAGGGTCTGCTTTATGATTAGAAAACAAGTTTAGGAGTCTGAGGTAACCCACTTGTCAGATGTCCTAGGGACATGAGGTTGACTATCAGATCAACTGCAAGATGTGAGAAGAAAACATTCTCTAAAACCAATAAAACAGGTGGAGCAGCTGCAGATTTAGGGACATCCAACTGTTACAAAGCATATTATGTTTGCAAGAAAATCAGAATTTCATTCGGTCCTCACTAAAAAACTTTATTTTAGGTAAAGTCTCAGAAAAAGATAAGTCTTCTGGAGGGAACTCTGAAGCAACACTTCCTGCAGAATCTGAATCTTCGGTGCAAGAATAAAGTCCTGAAGTACAACATTTCCCCTTCAAGCCCCGCTCTTCTGAATGAGAATCATGATTAGAAAACAAGGGAACTCTCTTTCCTCCTACAGAGGTAGCAGGGAGAGAAAAGGCAGAAATTCAGTTCTTCAGCAAATCCCAGCAAACTTTCTTTATCCAGTGAAACAGAAGTGGAAGACATTTTTTTTTCTCTGTTTTGTTTTTTTTTTTCCCTGGGAACCCCTCTGGAAAAAGACCACCAATAGCAGTCATACCAATCTGAGGCTAAGGGTCCCCTATTCTGACTATCTGAAGGACCCTCACTTGTCCCTTCACTTCTGACTGACAAGAGCGGTTCTCCCTTGCCCGCAGAGGGTATCCTTACAGCAGCAAAGGACGTGTCTATCTCCCAGTCTTTAGTGGCTATAGATGCTACAACACAGGGACTGAGGAAAAAGATAAGTGGTCTGAGAAATCCAGTCCAGTCACAACACAGTCACCCACCAGCAGTTCAGGCATAACTGCAGCAGACCTGATACCCAGAAATTCCATTGCTACTTTGCTGTTCTTCCTTCCCGTCTGCAAGAAGGAGAAATAGACTGGTAACGTCTTCATAGTTTCTGCCAGGGAGGAAGCAATGAAGATGGGAAGCAGAGCCTGAAAAAGTCAGTAATTTTTTCTTCTTTCAGAGGTAAGAGAACCGCTGGCAGTCCTCTAAAACCACACCACCTTTCCCAAACAAAACCCTAAACAAACCTGTAGGAAAAATGTCATACTTTACACAGTTTGTTCACATAAGCATTCATATACAATACCTCGCCTATAAGTAGCGACAGTCCACAACATCAGTTTCCTAGCTAAAAAGTACAAAATCATGGCAGAAAAAAACAAGTTTTCCTCAGAAATAATTTCTGTGGAGGATTTTCCCTATCTGCCCAGACTTGAAGGATTGCTTACACCTTCCAATAGTTCCAGACAGCCCACTGAAGGACAGCACTTTGAAAACAAGAAAGCTCTAAAAGTTGCAATGCTCTAGAGCGTATGTAGGGTGCCATTAAGCATTGAAAATTTGGCTTGTGGTAGTGGGTAAGACCCTATACAGCTCAGACGATTGCAACACTGATCTAGTGTTGAACATAGTTCTTTCTTCCCTCCCACTGAAAAAAATCCTTTATTCAGAAAATTGTGGAGGGTGCCCATTAAGCACTGAAAATTTGGCTAGTGGTTGTGGGTAAGACCCTATATAGCTTAGGCTACTGCAACACTGATCTAATGTTGAACAGACTTCTTCTTTGGACATGTGCTGAGGAGGGAAGCTGGGTATACTGGGAAAAGGATGCTAAGGATGGAGCTGCCAGGTAAGAGGAAAAGAGGAAGGCCTAAGATAAGGTTTATGGATGTGGTGAGAGAGGACATGCAGGTGGTTAGTGTGAAATAGCAATATGCAGAGGACATGAAGAAATGGAAACAGATGATCCGCTGTGGCGACCCCTAACGGGAACAGCCAAAAGAGAAGAAAACTTCTTCATTCCTCCCACTGAAAAAAATCCTTTATTCAGAAAATTGTGCATGAGGAGGAAATATCCTTAACTGGGGAGTTAAAATAAAATTTTCTCATCAGGCTCCGATTCAAAGTGAACAAGTGAAGATACTCGAGATGTATAAATCAAGGCCCTCCTTCTTCAGACTCTGAAGACTCATCATCCTCAGATGAAAAGAGGGATCTTTTTTTTTGAGTATGCTGGCAATGAAGAAAAATGCAAAGATTGAAATGCCTTGAAAAGTCCCCTAGCACTAGCCAGAGTGGAATTTGGTGGGAACAGGAGTTTTGTTTTCTGTGATTTGTTTTTCTTAGGGTGTCTAAGTAAATAGTCATGGATGTCTGAATCTATATAAGGGAGCCAACAACCTTCGCCCACTCTAAAATTTGAGGTATCCTGTCCAAACCTTCCCAATAACTGAAAGCAGTATTCTCCCTTCTCGATAAGACTGACATCTAGTTAAGGAGTATGTGGTGTGTTGCTGACCTTTAGTGGTGTTCTAAACAGCAGCAGCAGAGGAGTTGGGAACCTCAGAGATTGATGATCCCATAACTTGGAAATGGGCACAGCAGAATTATTGGTCTGAGACCAGTACAGAGAGGCCAAAGAAAGGGCTGCTTCAGAATCCTTTTTCGTATACTTTTTCTTCTTTTTTATTGGAAGGGGTCATCTGGTGACAGATCATCGCTTTTAATGGAGGAATGCACAAGGGCCTTTAAGCACTGGTTCTCAAGATGAACATTTAGGCTATTCAGCACATTTTAAATTGCCTCGTGTATAAAAGGACAACAAAACTTGCAAGAGCAGATGCCAGATTACTCACAAACAAAAAGATAAGCTGTGTGAGAATCATTTAAGGGCTTGACCTACCACATGAACACTTCCATTTTCTGCCAGACACAAGAAATTTTAACCACAACTTTTTAGTAAAAAGTAAAAAAGAAGTAAGTCACTCTAATGGTGTAGTAGGATAAAGCCTAGACAACAGGTCAGGGTGACTGACTGGGTGGACACTTATCGATAATGCTCCCTTAGATGAGGCTGCATCGAAAGAGGGGAGTTGCCCTCAATGAAGTAGAGTGTGGGGGTTGGGAAAGTCAGTGGGTAGGGCATAAAAAAGAACCTCAACCTTTAATAGAACCACAGAAGCCGGAGCCCCCAGAATGCCTTTAGGATCCACGACCGCCCCAGAAATACTAGAGTAGTCAGGGGTAAGAGGATGGCTGGCAGAACTCAGTGTGGGCGTTGGGCACTGGGAGCTGGGCCAGAAGGATGAGGTCAAGGATAACAATATTTTTTTTTTTAAAAAGTAAAAAGAATGTCCCTGGAGGGAAATGTATTTGCCCAGACAATTGCAGAACAAAGTCACCATGTAGACAAGTGTCTAAAGTCTTCAAAAGCAAGAAAGTTCTGTGATTGCACCTGTACATCCCCTTTTTATACCATCACTCTTGTACTCTAATGGAGACACAGGTGTGGGAAGGCACACAATTAAGCTTAGGTATACTAGTACAATGTCCAATCCTTAGCAGGATGTATCCTATACAGTTAAAAGCTGCTGTAACAATGATCTAATGATGAACATCAATAGATAGTTACAAATTATCTGTAGCAAAAACATTTCCAAATAGTACAGATATTTATATGGTGACATTCACATTTACAAATATTTACATTACAAAGTTAAACACCAAAAATACTCTGCATAAGAATTTTGATAGGGTTTGACATTCAAATGAGGATGTAAGTAAAAGAAACTGAAATAAAATTAAGTTGCCCAATGGCGATTGTACATTTAAGTATGTTTAATTGTAAGAGCACCACTAATATTTGGTTAAGTAAAAGTGGGTAGTTCATATAGGGTGCAGTCAAAAAAACTGAATCAAGAGTTCTGTGAGTAATAGTGATAATAACTTGCACCTACTTACGGTTTTAATAATGTCATAGAGACAGTAATGCTCGACTAAAAGAGACAAAATCTATGGCTAGATACCAAAGGTACTGAGGGAGACTAAAAATAAATAAATATGTACCTACTGCCTAGACATACTACTTTTGTACATGTGCTGTTGTATGGAATGAAAGACAGAAGTGAAGACTGAGAAAACCTATTTAGTGTGCATTCTTACAATATATCACTGTGGTATGGCACATTAGCAAGACCAGTTAGATAATACATTTGTTTTTGGGGTTGTTTCCATGCATGTGCGCGCACGTGTGGGTGTTAGGAAATTTTTAAATTTTGGTTATGAGATCCATCAGTATTATGTTCCATATATTTGCTACACAGAGAAAACAGAATCTCTATGGTGATCTAACTTCTCTACTACAGGAAAACTCTGATTTTCAGACCCAAGGTGCCCGATTGAAATATATTTTTGAAATATCTGTTCTAAAGTGGGACATTTGTCAGGTTTACAGGGGACACAGTGCACCACTTTTAGGCTGTGAGAAGCTTTTTTAATGCAATGCAGTGGTGAGTTCTACTTTGATATTTAGTTGCATATTCAGCAATTTTGTTACAAGGGGTGTGTCGGGTGGATGTTATCAGGACAGTGGGGGGCACAGAGGAGACAAGACAGCAGAAAGGATATTGCTGTACGTCTACAAAAGTCCAAGTTTTTAGCTTTAACAACATAAATGATCTATCCATCCTCCCCTTTTTTCCTCATTTTGCACATGGGGTCGGGGTGTTACTTCGGCAGTGACAATCATCTCGAGCCAAGGTTTACACCTCCAGGTGGCTAGCCCTGCCTTGGTAGTTCATTCGTTTAAGTTCATTCATTTAATAACATAAATGATACGCAAGTCGAATTTTATATGCTAGTAAACTATAACATCTAGTCACTTTGTGTTACCTGTTTTATGGCTCATCTGTTTCCCGAGGTAAATTTTACTTCATTTTTCTTCTTTCTGTTATATATTCAGGAGATGCCATGGGTTTATTAAGTTCTCAAGAAAAGGAGACATTTTTGGTAATTTTTGAAGCTGGGTAACTGAGGTAGCACAGCATACTAATGCTGAGTCATCTGCATACTGGATAATTTTGCTAGCCGTCATGGAGATATGTATTTTGTTTTATAAAGATGCAAAACAGAAATGGTCCCAGAACAGATCCCTGGGATATTCCTACTTCTACAGAGGAAAAGGAGGAACTGTAAATGCCAAAGGACACGCTGTGCACGTGGAACAAGAAAGCTCTAAAACCCTAAATACTGTAAAACAGTTAAAAGAAACTGAAGTGGGATCTTTAGAAAATGCAAGGAGCAAATTACACAGAAATAAATGGAAACTGTGTGAATAACACATGTAGAATAATGTTCAGGAAGAGGAGGATGAGCGAGTTTTAAGGCATGACAGGAATTGAGTGGTTTGCATAATACTGGACTGAAAGGCAGTTGTTACAAAGAAAGGTACCGTATGTACTGTATAATGTAAGTAAATGAAAAAATGTTATGTTATGATTTGTATTCTTTTCTATTAATGTATGTGTGCCTATGACTTAAGCGATAATTTAATAAAGGTACTTAATACCTAATTTAGCTATTCCGTTAAGTAGCAGTGAGTGTGAAATTGTATAAAAAGCTATATGATTGAATAGCACTACTCAAATACAGCTAACTGCGAAACAGCATACTGTTGCATAGGAATACGGCTAAGCAGCTAGTATACAGGGTGCTCCCTACTTGGATTGTCTGAGAAAATGAAAACTGGTGCTGTATCTGGATCAACTGGAATTGCCTGTAACGACATCAGTTATGTACACCAATAATTCTTTAGCAGTGTCGCAGGGCTATAAAATAAGAATTAGATTTAACTGGTACAGCTTAGAAAAGTATTTGCTTCATTCTGTAGTACCCAAGACACTCAAGGAATGTGGCAAGTAGCCCATTTGGAAGGACACTGTGCCATGAGTGAAGTCCATCAACTAGAACTGCAGTTAATATTTTAGTAGCTACATTTTCCTACAGGTACTCAATCAGTTCTAGCAACAGTTCTATCAGTTCATGTTCTTGGTCATGCCTCATAAGTGTCATAATCTCTGCCACCCTCATGGTGATGCAACTGAACCACACCTCATGTCCCACTGTGGACGTCTGGGGAAAAAAAAAAGGTGGCAACCCAAACCTTGCACCAGCAGGGATGGCAAATGGGTTTTTCAACAGAAAGGAACTATCCAGCATCATAAACTGACACATACGTGGTGACAACAAGGAAATGCTCCTCTGGGAAACAGCCCACAGTACCTCACTAAATGAGCCAAATAAAGGGTTCAACACAAACAGATGACTCATAACAGAATGGAAAATCTATAACAAACCTCATTTTCATATGCAGGAGGTTGGATTGCTGCAAACAGTTCTCTGTGAAACTTGCCTTCTGGTTGACTTAGCATGGTTCCCCAAAGGGTTAAGTCTTCCTGAAGCTTTGGCATCCTTCTCTGCTTCTGAGATCATCTCCTCATCTAAGCTGGTCTAGAGGAGGGAGAGGGGAAATGATGGCTGAAAGCTACCACAGATCATCCACTGTGGTAAATCAATCCATCCATCCTCAACCCCTTTTCCCATTTTGCACATGGGGTTGGGGTGTTACTTCCGAAATGACAATCATTTCAAGCCAAGGTTTACACTGCTGGGTGGCTAGCCCTGTTGTGGTAATTCATTTGCACCACGCAATTGTGAGCACACACACCTATGGCCAATTTAGAGTGTCCAATCCACCTACTGCATGTCTTTGGAATGTGGGAGGAAACTGGAGGACCCGGAGGAAACCGACATGACCACGGGGGATGCCATGCAGACTCCGTGCACGAAGCATTCCAGCTGAGAACTGAACCGGAGAACCTCTTGCTGTGAGGCGACAATGTTAACTACTGTACCACTGCGGCCACCCCACAGTGGTAAATATTAACATATTAAAACTTTCATATCAAAAAGTTAAATGGTTGACAATTTACATGAAAACAAACATTAATAACATAGCATGAGTTTGGTGTGCAGTACATAATGTGGCTGTAGTACAAAAAGTGTTGTGATTACACTCCAAATTCTCCAATCATGTCTAGTTTATTAAGTGTTTGAGACACAGATGCCTTGAAATTCAACTCAACAGTTAAACTTGACAGGTGAATCTTGGCATATGTGTTTAGAACACATAAGTTATGATCAAAAACATTATCACACTTCTTTGTTATGCATGGAGTTTTTATCTGCTCCATGTACTAAGACTTGAGGGGGGGGTAAAGTGTTGGATCATGAAGTGTTTTACTGGCTTTGAACGCCAGTAAAGTGCTTCACACTGTCAAACAACAGCACAGTTCCCAACTTCTTTGCTTAAGAATTCTGGAGAAACCCTAAAAATAATTGGGGGGGGGGGTAAAGGATCAAAATGAGGGCATTTTTTTAATATTTCTCTTACTCGGTTAAGAAGTTACTAAATCAACAGGTTTGGCATTAATATGCACTTTCTAAAAATAAGAAGTATGAAACTCTAACTTCTGGCATTACCAACTGACCGTCAGTCAGTCTAGCATTACTGACAGACTGTAATGATAAGTGATTTAACAGAAAATAAAAAAAAAAATTAGGAAGGACAGAGCATATGAGACAAACTCAGGGAAAGGTGGCAGAAACAAAGCTGTTTTTGCTGCTATTCTTTGCCAACTGGCACTGTCTTCCTAGTGCAAAACCCTATCGTAAGAGTGTTTGGTTAAACACATTCCAAAGCACTTATGATCAGGTCTCACTCTAGGGAAGCAGTTAACAAGTTCATTTTTTTTCTGATATCAGAGCACAACCTCAATGTTCCATACACTTCAAACTTGTTAAGCATCTTTCTGATGCAAGTAAGGTATTTAACAGTATCTTTCAAAGCTGCTCAACAATAGTCTAACACTAGAGCAAACACTGTCAGAGTTTAGATGTAAAAGCTGCAATACATTTTATGTTGCCACACGTTCTGTGTGTGTGGGGGGGGTGCAAGGTAAAGTGTACTGTTCCTTTTTAAAGCTTTTACAGCATCAGATACACTATTGGATGCTGTCTGTTTGGCTGTGGGAAGTGTGCTACAACATCTTATGCTACTAAACTTTTTTTCCTATCTGTCTTATAGTACACAGGAGACAACTACAAAGTCCTGCACAACTGCATTAAGTGTATTACAGCTTTCAAAGCTGTAAAACACTTGGTTCTCCTGCCATTTCCCCTTCCTTCACAGTGTAAATGGCAACACGTGAAGTAGGCAAAGCTCAACAAAGTTATGACCTGGTGTCTCTAATTATAAACAAGTAGTTAATATATTCTCAAAACAGATGTCAATATTTACTTCTCAAGCTTCACTAAGCTCTGTGCTCTGCTCTGAATGTGAATTTCTTGACATCCAGACAATATCCCAGGATGCCTTCTAAATAGCATAAAACATGACCTATCAGAGCCTCTGGAATTACTATTTAACTGTGGCCTCCAAACAGGCATCGTTCATAAAGGTGGGCCAACTACAGACCCACAAGTCTCACTAGTCTTATATGTAAAGCCATGGAAACAATCATGGAGATGATTGGAGACAAAGTAAACCTCCAGACACTGGAACTAACCCAGTTTGGTTTTGTCAAGGGCAGATCATGCCTACTCAACCTAGTGGACTTCTTTGAGAAGGTCACCAAAGCAATGGATGACGGCAAAATCATTCACACTGCCTACCTTGACCTGGCCAAGGCACTTGACACAATAGTCCACTCGGGCACTGTTGACAAACTCAAGAGATTAGGTACAAATCTGTATGTCACTTGATGGATAGCCAACTGGCTCACAGACAGGACCCAGGAAGTTAGAAAGTACAGTTTTGTACCTACCATAAATGTAGATGTTCGAGGATTCCATTGCTGCAGTCCTTACTATTGGGTATAGTCCGCATCCAGTCGGCCCGAATACCAGAGTATAAGGCTGACGTCGGTCAGGGCGCATTAGACTGACGCCAGTACGTCAGGGTACTAATGCATGACCGCGCCATATCCTCAGTCTTTTCTTGCCCCAGATGTCAGAAGACCCTAAAAGACAAGGCCCAAAATACCTGCACCAAAACATGAACAATATATACAAAAATATAAGCAGGTAAATCACCTACACAACCACCCCTAAACACAGAGGGAAGGACGGAGGTAAATTGGACTGCAGCAATGGAATCCTCGAACATCTACATTTATGGTAGGTACAAAACTGTACTATGTTCTTCGTCTTCCATTGCTGCAGTCCTTACTATTGGGTAGAATCCCAAAGCAGAGGTAAGGGAGGCTGGCAAATCATAAAGAAGTAGGAGCTGACAACATGCCTTGCAAAACAGCTGTGGCAAAACCAGCCCTAGACTTAGAGTAGAGAGGAAGGTGATAATGCTTAGAGAAAGTATGCACTGAACTCCAAGTAGCTGCTTCCAAAATATCCTTAGTTGCCACCCCCCGTAGAAATGTTGTTGAAGTGGCAGTAGCCCTAGTGGAATGAGGCCTAATCCCAGCTGGAACCTCCTTGCCATGATGGGAATAACAAAATGCAATGCAAAAGCCAATCCACCTAGAAATAGTTTGTTTTGACACAGGCTTGCCCTGAACTCAAAGCAAAAGAAACAAACAACTGCTGAGACTGCCTAAAATCCTTAGTCCTGCTTAAGTAATAACGCAATTGCCTGTGTACATCTAAAGTATGCAAAATCTTCTCCCTTTATTTTGGGGGTCTGCATAAAAGGTAGGCAAATGAATAGTTTGGTTTAAAGCCACACTAGAAACCACCTTAGGCATAAAGGAAGGATTAGTACGTAATGATACCCTATCCTTATGGAAAATCAAAGGGCTCGACTGCCATAAGGGCCTGTAACTCAGACACCCTTCTTGCAGAAGTAATAGCCAACAAAAAAGCAGTCTTCCATGACAAATATTTCAATTCAGCAGTAGCCGCAGGCTCAAAAGGTTGTAGAGTAAGTTTTTCCAACACAAAATTGAGATCCCAAGCAGGAGTAGGAGCTCTACGTGGGGTCTTATATTCTTAGCCCTCTAAGAAACTGCTTGAACAAGGGATGCGAAAACAATGGTGGGTCACAATCATAGTGAGCTGAGATTGCTGCAGCATGAATCTTGATGGAAGAGAAGGATAGACCCTTGTCCAGTAACTCAGTAAGATATTGAAGAGCCATACTCAAATTAGGCTCAGAAATCTCCAAATTCTTTGCTTTACTCCAAAATAAAAATCTCTTCCATTTTGCTGCGTACACTTTCCTTGTACTAGGTCTTCTAGCTTCCATAATCACATTTAAAACTTGTTGAGGAAGTTGAGACCTGCTGTGTTTCAACACAGAATATGCCAGGCTGTCAGAGGAAGAGAGTGAAGCTTGACATTGAGCAGATGACCGTCCTGCTGGGATAACAGATGTGGAATCAAAGGTTAAGGCCATGGAGGCTTCTTTACCAGACTCCGTAGTAGAGGGTACCAGTGTTGCCGAGGCCAATCTGGAGCTATCAAAATCATCCTTGGCCTGTCCTGTCTGACCTTTAACAGTACCTTTGAAAGAAGAGGCAGAGGTGGAAAGGCATACAGATGAAGGTTTGTCCAACTGAAAGACAGAGCATCCACTTTCCAAGCTGTGTGATGAAACCCCTTTGTGCAAAACTGTGGCAGCTGGTGGTTTAGTGGAGAAGCGAACAGATCTATGTCTGGAGTTCCCCATGACACTGTCAATTTCTGAAATACATGAAGATCCAGTTTCCACTTGTGGGGATCCATGATTTGTCTGCTTAACACATCTGCTAAGGAGTTCTGTGCTCCTGGCAGAAACCTTGCCTGAAGAGTTAAGTGCAAGCGTAGCGCAGTCTCCAATAAAATCATTGCATGCCTGCATAGAGGATAAGAATGTGTTCCCCCTTGTTTGTTGAAGTACCACATGACAGTTGTGTTGTCTGTTAGAATCAACACCTGCCCTGGAAGAAGTAACTCCTTGAAAGCCAGAAATGCGAACTGGACTGCTAACATCTCCTTTATGTTGATATGTAGATGCTGTAGTCTGGCAGGCCACTTGTCTTGTATCCACTTTGCATTTAGATGAGCTCGCCAAGCAATGTCTGAGGCATCTGTCGGTAAAATCTGACTCGCCTCTGGCCGGGTCACAGAGAGTCCCTTGTTTAGGTGACATTCCTGAGCCCACCACAAAAATACTCTTTGAAGGCAAGGTATTATTTGAATGACAGTGTCTAAATCCTGGCAGTGCTGTGTCCATACATTTTTGAGATACCATTGTAACTTCCTCATATGCAGTTTGGCATTGGGAAGCACCAGAATACAAGATGCCATGAACCCTAATGCTGGAAGGACTGTCTCTGCAGTCAGCACGGACTGATGAGATAGTTGATGGAAGTAAAGTGACAGACTCTTTCGTTTGTCCGGGGTTAAAAAGGCCATCTGGGCTGCTGTATTCAGTCTCACACCCAGAAAGCACATGTGTTGAGAGGGTACTAGACTGGACTTTATTTCGTTCACAGAATACCCTAGGCATCTTAGCACTGCTATAAGATATTCCAGATGCTGTAGAAGGTCTTCCGTTTCTTGAGCCAGAATCAGGCAGTCGTCTAAATAAGGATAGATTTGAAGTCCTTGTAGCCTGAAGTAAGCTATCACTGGAGCCAGAACCTTTGTGAATACTCTGGGCGCAGTAGATAAGCCAAAGGGCAATGCAGAGAACTGATAATGAGAATCTCCAGCTTGAAACTGCAGATACTTCCTGTAACTTAGCCTGATATGCACATGAAGGTAAGCTTCCTTGAGATCTAAAGTTACCATCCAGTGATCTTTGCCCAGCAGGGGTAAAAGCTGTTGTAACGTCAACATCTCGAACTTGGGAATGTCCAGATAAGTGTTGAGGAGAGATAAATCCAAAAGCAGTCTCCACGTGTTCCCCTTCTCTGGTACTAGGAACATGCGAGAATAAAATCCTAGGCCCCTTTTTGACACAGGGACTGGTAGAATGATGTCCAACACCCATCTGTCTTGAGTAATTAAATCCCAAATTCCTTTGAAAAGAGACAGGTGTCCTTCCAAAGGAGCTGCCAGACGAGAATCTACTGGCAGCTGAAAAGGCAGGTCATTGGGTCTGTTTACGAAAGGACTGACCCCTGCCCTCACCAGAAGTCTGAGCAGGTGAACTCCCTGTTCTAGGCCTAAAAGAACCTTGAGCCCTGCCCCTACCACGTCTAGACCTACCCCTAGACTGGGAATCATAAGCAGGATATGTCCACCCCTTAGCAGGCCAATTTCTACTAAACTTCGGTGGCTGTACCTGCAAAAAATCTTTAACAGTTTGCATAGACTTAGCTTTGTCCTCCATTTTCTTCAATACTGCTTCCACAGATGAACCAAACAACACATCAGACTGTAAAGGAGCATCCAAAAGCCTTGTCTTAACATGCTCAGCCAAATTTTGATCCCTCAACCAGGCATGCCTGCGAAGAACAGAACTAGTGGCAGCCACCCTCGAGGAGGCCTGCACAGCATCAAAACCACATTGCAAAGAATGCTTGCCCACTTGTTCAGACACATAAACTAAATCCAGCAAGTCTTTACAATCAATACCTTCCGCCAAAGCATCCACCTTAGATTTCAATTGTGAAAGGAGATAATTTTGATATTTCAGCATGTGAAACTGACAATTTAACGCTCTCATGGCTAGAGTGGAAGAAGTATACACTTTCTTACCCCACCTATCTAATGCCCTTGCCTCTTTGTCAGTGGGAACAGGATTCTTAACCACAGAGGCCTTAACACCTTTAGGCCCCTGAGAAACAGTTTCTGGGTCCGCCCTAGGACTCTTAAACAAATATTTATGAGCTTCGGGCACCCTATAGTACCTATCAGGTTTAACAGGAGCAGGAGGCAAAGAATCAGGGTTCAGGGAAGCCTCTGCAAAAACATCTTCCACCACATTCAACACAGGCGGTATAGCTAAGGGCCTATGCTGGGGTAAAAACAAGAATTCCCTAAGCCTCTTCCTGGAATCAGAGTAATCCTGGCCTTCCCATTTAAAGTGCTCCCCCCAAACACTAATCTGGCACAGTCTAACCTCCTCTTAATAGTGCGTTTGTTAAACCTAGTACAAGAGCGGCAACCAACAACGTCGTGCTCAGGCCCTAAACAAGGTATACACAATGTATGGTAATCCCTATGAGGTATTTGTTTCCCACAAGAAATACAGTTATTCACTTTTTCTGACATCCGGTTAAATACTGAGGCAAGAAAAAACAAAAATGTTCCCCAACGGGGTACTTAGCCAACTCCGATTCGGTCTGAAACTCCGGTTTCGGAAATATTTCAGAACGCCAACCTGCACTCGCAAAATTGCTTCTGCATCGGACAGCGCGGCAAAAAAGACTGAGGATATGACGCCGGTCATGCGCATTAGTACCCTGACGTACTGACGTCAGTCTAATGCGCCCTGACCGACGTCAGCCTTATACTCTGGTATTCGGGCCGACTGGATGCGGACTATACCCAATAGTAAGGACTGCAGCAATGGAAGACGAAGAACATCTGGGGAATCCACCTCTACAAATAGGCTAGTCACAAGTGGAGTCCCTCAGGGATTAGTTCTTGAACTGCTCCTTTTTGGCATTTACTTCTCAGAAGTCAAGGTCAATGTCAGTGGTCTCTGGCTGACAAAATTTGCAGATGATTGCAAATTAGGAGCTATCACCGAATCTCACACTGACACAAATGTTCTCTAGGAGAGGCTGGCAAAAACAACTGGTGTCAGAGCCATGGACTAAAACTAAATGCCAAGAAATGCATAATAGCATCCTTTGGGAAGTCATCCATCCCTGGTAACTATCATATTGACAACACACCCCTTTGAGTTGACCCAGTAATCAGGGACATAGGGACACACATAGACAGTAAACTAGCCTTTGACCGTCACATGTCTACAGTTGTGAGGAAGTCATTATATGTTGCTCAACTTATAAACAAAGGTATGGCAACTAAGTTTAAGGAAGTCATTGTTACACTGTATTCAGCATTCATCAGACCTATCATCGAGTACAATGCCCCCTTTTGTATGCAACTAACCAGGCATATACAACAACTGGAACATCCACACAGGTTCCTCACTAAAAGAATACAGGGCGTAAGTAAAATGTCTTGTGTAGACCACCTCAAGGCCCTATCCCTGTATTCTGTCTCATACAGACTTTTGAGGGGAGATCTACGCATGGCATACAGGGCATTGTCAGACCCTACTCTGATGGACCTCCTGCATATCCACAAAACAAACAGCACCAGAAATAGAAGTTATGTCCTTACCATAACGTTCCATGTGGAGTGTTCATCTCGCCTTTGTTCTTACACATGGGTTCGGAGCCGATCCTCGGCTCCGTGCGCTCTTGCAAGCTCTGCATCGAGAAGAAGCTCGAGACAATCTAATACCCACAATCCCCCTCTGCCTTTACCTCAGATCTAGTTTGCAAGCAAACCAATCTCCAGAGAGAGCACATTCATGCTTACATCACATATGCACAGAAATAAGAGTCTATACATAACTATATATATAAAAGAACAAATAGACATATATATATATATATATATATATATATATATATATATATATATATATATATATATATATGCCAACTATGTACACAACATCTGCAAGCAGTAGCAGAATGCTCGCCAGGCATCAAAGAACGTTCTTCTTAAGGGGGAGGTGGGAATGTAAGAACAAAGCGAGATGAACACTCCACATGGAACGTTATGGTAAGGACATAACTTCTATATGTGATAGTGTTCAATCTCGCCGTTTGTTCTTACACATGGGTAGCGTCCCTAGCTCCTTGTTCCTGAGGAACTCACGGAAGGACGTTCTTGAGCACAGTGGAACCAAAGGTTGCCCTGTCCCTAGAAGCCTTGTCTACCTTATAATGAGAAATGAATGTATGTGGCTTAGACCAAGTAGCAGCCGCACAAATAGCGTCTAGTGGTAGGCGGGCTGCATGAGCCAGAGATGTAGACACTGACCTTGTGGAATGTCCTTTGGGTTTGTGTGAGAGAGTTAGATTTGAGGAATCATAGACATAGATTATACAATCCGTTAGCCACTTAGAAAGAGTTCTTTTGGTAACCGCTAGTCCTTTCCTGCTATCAGCAAAGGCCACAAAAAGTTGATCAGTTTTTCTGTGATCTTTTGTTCTATCCAAGTAAAATCTTAGTTGTCTGTGTACATCTAATTTGTGCAACATATACTCCATCTTGTTGGAGTGATTTTTGAAGAAAGTGGGTAATTCAATGGACTGATTAATATTGTTAATAGAACACACTTTAGGGAGGAAGGATGAATTAGTTCGAAGAGAAACTCTGTCAGAGTGAAAGATCAAATAAGGGTGCTTGATGGAGAGAGCCTGAAGTTCAGATACTCGCCTAGCGGAAGTAATGGCTACCAAAAAGAGAGTCTTCCAGGACAAAAATTTTAATGGGCAAGAAGAAGCAGGTTCAAAGGGGGGCAACATTAATTTAGATAACAACAAGTTTAGACTCCAAGGTGACGTAGGAGATCTGACTGGTGGTCTAATATGAAAAACCCCTTTTAAAAAGGCTTTGCAAAGTCTGTGGGCCATAACAGGAGCCCCACCGTCTTCCACATGGAAATTTGAAATGGCAGCCAATTGAACCCTTAGTGTAGCAGGAGAAGCACCCTGATGGAATAAGTCCGTTAAAAACTCTAATATTTTATTCAAAGGAGCCATAAAAGGATCCACTTGCTGTGTATTCGCCCAGAATACAAATCGCTTCCATTTACTAGAATATGTTTTAGTAGTGGAAGCTTTATGAGAAGCCACCAATATATTCCGAACTGCTGGCGAAAGAAGATCAGACCTGGCTAAGTTGGGAATTGGAGCAACCAAGCTGCTAGATGGAGGGACCGGAGCGCGGGATGGGGAACCCCTGACGAGTGAGTCAATAGATCTGGCTCTGGGTCCAGAATCCAGGGTTCCCGAATGCAGTGTGTCTTCAGGAAGGGAAACACAAATTTGACGAGGCCAGAATGGGGCAATGAGGATTATTGTCCTGTGAAGGTTTCTGGCTTTCTGGAGAAACTTCGAAATCAGGGGAAATGGAGGAAATGCGTAAAGGAGTCCCGGGGGCCAGTCGTGAATCAGTGCGTCCCTGGGGACTTCCCCTGGAGGGGGTAATAGGGCAAAGTAGCTCCTGCATTTGGCGTTCATTGGAGACGCAAACAGATCGCAGGAAGGCTGGCCCCACATGCGAAAAATCCTTTTCGCCACTGACTGTTTTAGGGACCACTCGTGCGGTAACAGAATTGCTCTGCTCAGCCTGTCGGCTATGACGTTGGATGACCCCGGGATGTGCGTTGCTATTAGAAAGCGACCCGTGGACTCCGCCCACTGCCAGATTCTCATGGCCTCTCTGCATAGCTGATAGGACTTGGTTCCCCCTTGCTTGTTTATGTACCAGACTACCGACATGTTGTCCGTCTGAACTGCAATAGTTCCTAGAGGAAGAAGGGGAGCAAAGTGTTGCAATGCTAGAAACACTGCCCTCAACTCTAGAACATTGATGTGCAGATTGTACTCCAAATTGGTCCATTCGCCTTGGACTGTCTGTCCCTGAAAGATGCCCCCACCCTATCAGGGAAGCGTCCGTGGTCACCGTAACTGTAGGTGGGTAGCACAAATGGTCTCCCCTTGGAAAGGTTGCACGTTTGAAGCCACCAGTTTAGATGTGTCTTGCATGTTTTCGTTATAAGAATCTCGTGTGTTAGAGGTAGTTGTTGAAACGACCATTGTGCAAACAGTAGCCATTGAAGGACTCTCATGTGCAGCCTTCCCAAGGGTATTGCAATAAGGGAGGCTGACATGAGTCCCAAAACCTTCAGTACCAGTTTTGCTGGAGATTTCCTTGACAAAAGTAGAAGACGTATGTGAGTCTGAAGTGATAGTATCCTTTCCGGAGGAAGTCTTAGAATTAACTGACGTGTGTTTAATTCTGCTCCTATGAACAAAATATTTTGTGATGGCTGAAGCAAGGATTTTCCGAAGTTCACGGAAATTCCTAGGTGAACACACAGTTGAAGAGTAAAGTCTCTGGCCTGTAATAGTTGACGCTGGGTGGTGGCAGAAAGGAGCCAGTCGTCCAGATACGGAAACACCTGGAATCCTTGGCGTCTCAAGTGAGACGCTACCACTGCCATGCATTTGGTGAAGACCCTGGGGCTGAGGTCAGACCAAAGGGCAGGGCTCAAAATTGAAAGTGACTGGCCCCAGCCGGAAGCGCAAATGATCTCTGGATGCCCTGGCCATTTTGAGGTGGTAGTATGCATCTTCTAGATCTATTGAGCACATCCAGTCGCCCTTCTGTAAGAATGGAAGGATCGATTGAAGCGTGACCATTCGGAACTTTTCTTTCCTGACGAAGGTATTGAGGTAGCTTAGGTCCAGGATGGGCTTCCAGTCCCCTGTTTTCTTTGGAACTAAAAGAACCTTGAGTAAGTCCCGAATCCTTGCTGGTCCGCTGGGACTGGTTGGATGACTCTTTTTCTAGCAGCTTTGAAATTTCCATAGCTGCTGGCTCTCGCAGATGGGGCGGTACATCTGGGAGTCTTTTCTTTGGAATGGGATGGGATAGAAAGGGTATGTTGTAACCTCTGGTAACCACGCTTTTACCCACTTGTCTGTAGTTACATTTTGCCAGGCCTGAGGGTATAAAGCTAGCGACCCCGACTGCCTCCAGAGCAGGACAGTCGGGCCTCCTCTCAGGAGTGCTGGAAAGGTTTACCAGGGAGTGTATCCCTGTCACCTTGATGTTGCGGACCCCTCTGCCGCCTGGGCGGCGTCTTCCACCTCTGCCCCCTCCTCTGCCTCTAGAGGGGGCATCTCCCTGTGTGCCTGGGAAAGATCCTTGGGGTTTTCAAACCACATTTTCCACCACGTTGCCCTTTGGGGTACGGTCTGGTTGGGGTGGAAAAACGGACTCCGACAGCAGACAGAGTCTTTCCCTCCTGTTCACACCGGGTAAGGGTCTCCTTTACTTTGGGGCCAAAGGGAGTGGCACCGTCAAATGGGGCATTAGTAAAGGAAGACTTGAAGGCTTCCGCAAAGGAACATAAGCGCATCCAGGATTGTCTGCGAAGAGCAATCGCTGAAGCTGCTGCCCTACTCGAACCTTCGGCTGCGTAGGAAATCAGCCTCATGGACGAGTTCACAATGGATGTAAGGGTATTAAGTTGCGCTGTCACTTTCTCTGAGACAGCAGCATCTGTAGTACCCTGGAGGGTATCTCCCAACTCTTTGACTAGATCCCTCTGTAGACGTGTAAAATGGGTCAAATAGTTCAGGGATCGCATGGAAAAAGCCGCTGAACTAAAAATGCGCTTCCCGTACCTATCCATCGTCCTAGAATCTTTATTAGGGGGATGGACAGATGAGGAAGACTCTGACATCTCCTTTTTCGTGGCCGCTGCCACCATCATAGCGTCCACTGGAACTCCTTTTGTTAAGTAGGTCTTGTCCTGAGGTGCCGTGATGTATTTATTGGGTTTCCTTGGGACTGGTTCCACTGTGTCAGGAGCCTCCCACGCCCTTAGAGCAATTAGTTCCATTAATTCGTCGAAGGGAGGAGTGACCCAGGAGGAAGAAGGGCGAGCACCAAATGCCTTCAGCAAAACTGACTCATCCTCAGAAGGGGGAAGGGACTGCCAGTCACCTCTCTGTTTCAGGATCTCCAATATGTCGAAAAAGAGACATCTTCTGAAGGTGACTTAGGGGACCCTTCTGACTCATCTAAGTCAGTATCAGATGTCAAGGATTCTTGTGGAGAATCCAAGTGTCTCCTCTTACACAATCTTTTCCTAGGGACTTCTTCGTGGGGAGCATCCGAAGAAGCCTCCGAGGAAGAGGGGCACCCTCCAGGGGTGGCTGAGACACTGGTGCCTGACGCTTGGATGTGGCCGTGGGTGCAGAGGAGGATAACGGCCCTTTATGGGGAGGAGAGGTTGCTTCCACTGATGTGGTTGTCTGGGTAGACAACACCTTCCTCATTAGGTCGAACGCCCCCGGGTCCCGCATCGAAGAATCTCCGGTTCGAAGAAATGGGAAGAATCCCCGACACAGGCACCGAAGGCATCGACCCCGAGGACGGAGCAGAATCGATCCGCGCCGAGGCCCCGAGGGGAAGAGTTGGAACCGAAACGTCGGTTCGACTCTCGGCCCCGGAACCAAGGACAGATCGTCGGCTCCGAGACTCCCGTACCGGGTCCGCCGGAGTCGAGGTGAGAGGAACAGACCGAGAAAAGGACGGTTCTGGACCCGAGGGCTCCACAATCAGAAGATCAGCCTCTTCCGGCTCCAAAGACTGAACAGGTCTCGGAGGAGGAATGGATGGAGACACTGGGAGGCCTTCAAGTTTCGACACCAACTGGGTGGAAACCGAAATAAGTTTGGACAGGGCCGAATGCTCCAATAACTTCTGCACCACACGATCCACATCGATATCAGAGAGTTTGGAAGAAGAACGGGTCGAAGGAACCGAAGACGGAGCCGACCTCAATAAGGTCGAAGGAGGGAGCTCCATCACGGTTCCAAGACTCGAGGCTCAGGAACCGATACCAGTTGAACACTCGGCCCAAGTCTGTGGAACCGGTGATCTAACTTTTGCTGAAGAGCTCGGAGCCGATGACTTGGGCTCCGGCGTCTTCGATTCCTTAGAGGATTTGATGCCTGGTCAGAAGCATCCAGAGCCTCCTGAAAAGAAGGTTTTAATAAACCTCTGTCCATGAGTTTCCTGCGCCTATCTGTCATGACCCTCCCACTAAAAGAGTGACAGATAGAACAGTCCTCTTGCAAGTGGAGAGGGCCAAGGCAGCAGACGCAGGAACTATGGTTGTCAGTCACTGACATTTTCTGGCCACACTGACAACGCTTAAATCCTGATTTTACCTTATCAGACATTTTACAAGAAAAAGACAAGTCCAGTATTATAGTCAAATCCGAGAAAAAAAAGTGTCAAATCCGGTTTAAATGTCAAATCCTTTTTAAATTTAAGAAGGGTTGTAGGCCCCGAAAAACTCTAACCGATTAATAAGATTAACGGTACCGAGAATTTAACCCACTCAACACACAACCACTCAGTATATCAAGTTATATCAAATAGAACAAGAAAATCCAATAAAATATAACAAATTAAGTTATATCTTAACTTTAGATGCTCGAGCTAGCTCCCAGCGATGCGAACGCAGCAGCGGCAAACTAGATCTGAGGTAAAGGCAGAGGGGGATTGTGGGTATTAGATTGTCTCGAGCTTCTTCTCGATGCAGAGCTTGCAAGAGGCCGGCACGGAGCCGAGGATCGGCTCCGAACCCATGTGTAAGTACAAACGGCGAGATTGAACACTAACACATTTACCCATTCTAAAGACTTAAACCTTGCCTGTGATATAAACAGGACCTGCTGGAGAGAGAGGTACGTATCCCAGAGACTACCCCCGTCTATGGAACATGCTCCCCATCCATGTGAAGCAGACTCCTTAACCTAATTCAAGTGCAACTTGGACAACTGGATAGGAAACTGGAAATTCATCCCTGGTTTGGCACCTATGTCTCTAATGGACACAGGTAACCTGTAAATGGTTCATCTCCCAGGCCCATGCTTACACTTATCAAAGGTATCGGAACTTGTCAGAGATTTGAGGTACATTGCTAGACTTAAAAAGGTCCTTGTGGCCATTAGCCTAGTGAACACCTATGAACCTATAATCCATTTCTTGAATGCAAAACAGTTTGGTGACAATCAAAGATCTAACAAAAATCCACTACATTAAGAATGCTGGGTTGTCCTACTCCCCAGACAATATAAGAAATCTTAAGCTAGTACCATAATTTCTACCCACTGACTGGTTCCATGCTTGTCAAGGCACCAAATAACCCTCACAGAAAACACTTGCTTAGTTTAACATTTTGTATAAAATCACAATGCAAAAAAACGTAATTTAACTGTAAAAATATGTTTTCTGTAATGAATACACCCTATAATAACACTTATAAGGAAAGGTGAGCTGGTAACCCCTACTTAATTCAAAAGTACTGATATAATTGGATGCCACCCCCTTCCTTTACAAATAGTATTATGACAAATAGTAAAATGACAAATGCCCTTTTCTGATATTGTTGATTGGGAATAAGTTTACATCAGGAGGTGTACAGTACACATGTATACTGTGCTCATGATTTACAATATGCAAGATCCAGCGTTATTCCCAATCACTATACACAGAAAGCAAGAACTGTGTTGTATTTAAAGGAAATGTTGAGTCATTTGCACTCCACACAACAGCTACATAATAAATCAACCAGTAATCTTTGTCATTTGAAATAAATCATTGCAACATCAGCAAAAAAGAAAGGCCACCTTTAAAATTTCAGGTTTTGGTTTATCCATGTCATGTGTCAGGCTGAAAAGATGAAACAGAGCTTCTCTTACAAAGAATGACCGATCACTGTAGCGTCTTAGAGCTTCTGAGATTTGGGTTTCATTCACTTCACCTGATACCTACACAAAATAATAGCAAAACAAATGTATCAGTTTACAACTAATTTAGTCTTGCAAAAAGGTGTAAAACTCTAAAATGTTTGACCCTGCACTATACATCATCTGTACAGAATGTCTGCAATTGTCAACACTGAAATTTAATTATGCCAAAAAAGAACTTCAAAAGAAAAGCACAACTGTAGTAAGCACTCACAATAACACATATTCAAAAACAGAGTCTTGTAGAAGTAAAATAATTCATATTTTTACTTACCAACATTAGTGGTTGGACTAGTTCCCTTCCAGCAGTTGTGGAAGATACTGACATGGGATGGACTGGGGTTTGTCTGCCGCTCATGTGCCAACATTAAACTAGTGCAAACTTCTATATATGCAACTGTCACCTCATATCATCTTCAGTTCTTTTGAGGAGAAAGTTCTCTGTCCAGTAGCAGTGAAGTTAAAACAATTAGAATACTTATATACATTTATTGGCATTTGTTTACCGGAGGCCCAGGGAGAAAAGCTCCATTATATGGACATCATTTCACAGGTTCATAGATGATTACTAGGCTAATGGCACAACAGCCTTTAAAAGCTTAGCCAATAATACCCAGGGTATGGCAATATTTTATCTTAATTCTCTAGCCATGGGATGAAGTAGTATCAGGGTAGTGTGTCTGTGGGTGCTCCACCCAGAGTCTTTTTACAGACTGCCTCTTTTCATAAGGGACATGGGCAGTACACTGGGAGTGAATTTACAGTTCCCTATCCTTTTATCCAAATTCTTTTTGAAGAGAGTGAGGGATGGGCTTTGTTTTATGAAGATGGGAAATGTATTCCATAGAAGAGGTAGCCTTTGAGATGTACATCTGTCTCTCCAGCAAATTCTGTTAAGAGTCACAAATAAGGTTTAGGGCCACGGAACATGTAACCTTCGTATAATTATTTTTTGCAAACACGTAACATTTTCATCAGGGCTAGATCACAGAATGCTTTGTAGGTCAGGCATAAGTCCCCCCTCTCAATAAATGATATGACATGGAGTAAAGAGATAGGGCCTTTAGTCATCCTACATAAAGACATGTATCTTATGCTTTGCATTTTTTTAGTGAGAAACCTCTAGGACCACTCCAACAGGTGTAAGTGCCTGGTTAGGTACATGCAGAAGAGACCACTGTACTCAATTATGGGCCTGATGAAGGCTGAGTACAACAGCACTATGACTTCCTTTGATCTTGATAGCATGCCTTTACTTATAAGTTGAGCCACATAAAAGGATCTCCTCACTACTGTAGCTACCTAGTGGTCAAAGTTTAAGTTATTATTTACCTGTGTTCCTAGGTCCCTTCACCACTGGGTCTACTTTTAGGGGTGTGCCATCAATATTATAATTTGCATGAATTTCTGACTTACTGAACAATATAATTACACATTTTTTAGCATTTAGTCTCAGACCATGGTTATGTTACCAGTCATTTGTCATTTTTAGGCCTGTTTGCAGGATGTCAACATAATTTGGGGATTCAATGACTGCTCCCAGCTAACAGTCATCAGTGAACTCTTGGGGGCTCTGACTCACCAACACTGATCTTCATTTCAGAGAAATATATACCAAACCCTGTGAGACACCACTAGTAACAGGTTTCTTATTATAAGTGGATTCACCTACCTGGACATTTGTCCTGTCCAGCTGGCTATTCATCTGACTATGTAGGGGTTTATGCCAAACTCAGTAAGTTTATCTTTGAAGCCCAAGTGGGGATTGTGTTGAAAGCTTTGTTCAGGTGTAGATAATCCATGGCTTTGGTGACTTTTTTTGAAGAAGACCACACTGAGCAGACAAGACCTCCATTTGATAAACCAAATTGGGCCTGGTCCAGTGCTTGGAGAGTTCTTATGTCTTTACTGATTAGGTCTATGACAATTCTCTCCATGGCCTTGCAGATAAGACTGGTCAAGCTTATGGGTCTGCAGTTCCCTGGGTCAGTTAATGGGCCCCCCTTTATGTAGAGGGATCTGTTGCAGTCCTCCATTTCTCTGAGACAAATCCCATCCACAGGCTGTGGTTAAACAGGGTTTCTAGTGGCCCTGATGGACTCTGTTTTAAGCTATTTAAGAAGCATCCTCAAATGTTGTTGGGAACCATAGAGGCTGTATTTTTGGCTTAAGTGAGCATAGTAAAGGCCTGTTCCCTCGTAATGACCAGTAGAGGGATAGTTGTGGGTATTTCTCTGGTTGTGGTAGGAGGTGATGGGGAGAGAAATTGAACTGATAGTTAGCTAGCAGATTTGCTATAGTTCCAGGCTGGGTGTAAGTGTTGCCATTCACAATTAACTTGGCCCATTGATGAGCATTTCCCCTGAGGTTATGAACATAATAAAAAAAAGCTTTATGGTTATCTTTCACCTGGGAGGCTATCTTTGCCTCTTAGCTTGCTTTGGCAGATTTGACCAGTTCTCTAATTTGTTTGTTTAGACTGGTGAGCATCTTTTTGCATTGTTTTATCTGCTCCTTCTTGGTTTTGGAGAGAATGTTTTCTCCTTTTGATGAATAGCCTGTTCATGCTACTGGTACACAAGGGTGGTTTATTTTTGCCAGTAATCATAGGCTGGATTCGGACAGTTACTGCCTCCTCCATGCAGCTATGAATGTAGTCGTACAATGCATTTGTGTACAGCTCAGAGCAGCCCTCAGTGTCACCCAGGTTTGGAAGTTTAATAAGCTGTGACTTACTCTGAGGTAACTGGTGTTAGCAAAGTTATTAATAGGTTTGGAGTCTGATTGCGGTTCTAGGTTAGTTTTTATACAAAAGGAGATCATTTTGTGGTCAGATCTTACCAAGGAAGAGTTAATGCACATGAGGGAGCAGCACCACCCCATGCTCGTGAGCACTAGGTCTAGGATATTTGCACCTCTAGCTGGGCAGCTAACTAGTTGCTCCAGGGTATTTTCATCGACAAAGTCCAAAAACCTAAGTAAATTATAGGTCATATGAGTCTCACGGTTTTTGGAAGGGTAGTGGAGGTCACCCAAAAGTATGGTGTCAGGCTGAATGTTAAGAGATTTCAGTAGGTCTATGTAGGAGGTGATGTTTTCCAAACTCTTGTTGGGTATCTGTAGCTAGCAAGGATATGACAGGGGGTTGCTCTATGGTTAGTTGGGAATGGAGCAGCTCAAGCGAGTCATGTTGCTAGACCATTCTAGAAGTATTCTTGTCCTTTATGAACACAGACTCCTCCCTCCCTTTGTTTTATTCTGAGCTGAGGGGGATCGAAATGTATGAAAGGCACTGTAGTCTTTGATAGCCTGGGTGCTTTCAATGGTTCTGAATAATTTTTCTGTGACTGCACATATGTCCATATTCTCCAGGGTGAGGAGTGCTTCCAGTGAGTGCAGTTTTGTTATTTAAACTTCTAGCACTGAACAGCGGTACCTTTAGGTAAAAGTAATGTCTTTCGGCTTTTCCAGGTTAGGGGTCGCCACAGCGGAACTCCGGTCTGCTAATGATTGTCAGTGGACTTTTATGGTGCCGAGTTGCCAGCCCGATGCCAAACCTTCAAAGAAGGCACACCCATTCACACTTGCACCTACCTGCATGTCTTTAACGTCACTCGACTGCGGGAAGGACATGCAGACTCCACACAGAAGGTGCTCCAGCAGAGAATCGAACAGGAGAACCTCTTGCTGTGAGGCGACAATGCTAACCGCTGCACCACCGTGGCCTACAACAGCAATATCAACTCAGTGTTATCAAACCCAAAAACTCAGCAGGAGAAGCCATATTTTCATGTACCATATCTAAACTTTGGAACAATCTTCCATCCTGTATAGCTATTCTACCTTCCAGCAGCCTTTTCAAGACTGCGCTCAAATTCCACTTAAATATGCACTGGCTTTGTCCTTGTTCTAATCCAGACCAACACCCCCACCCTTACCTCCCACCCAACCTAGACTCTTAACCCAACTATATTACCGCTACTACTAACCACAGTCAGAAATAACTAGTTGTCTTCACATACTTTAACATCTTGTCTGACAACTTTGTTACTAACATTATAAACGACAAGAAACTATCTTAACTTACATTTACTGTATATACTGTTGATAATCAATATCTTGTTATTGTATTAAAGCCAACAACCTGTAATGTTGTTTGCTATTGCTGCAACTTTGTATCTCTATTTATCATGTACATGATTTGGAGCTTTTCTCCCCAGGCATCCGCTGAAAAAGGACAATTTCCCGGTACACAAATGTAAATAAATAAATATGCATGAGTTATTTTTTGTTATGCTGGAGGGTTTAACAACTTGGCACAGCCTAAAAATGACACTATGGGATAGATAAAGTTGCTGCCAGTATCCGGAAGCCAAGTGGTGACAAGTACAAACGATCTCTGGCAAAGCATTGTGGTTTGTCAATCAGGTCTCTCCAGGCTGACAGACATTGGATCCCCTTGTCGTTCATAGGCTAGTACTAGGCTAACTGCCCTTGCGAGCCATTTTAAGCTTAGCCAGTTATCCCCTGTGAGATTCAAACCCTGTACCTTGTGTTTGTAAGGCAAACACCTTAACCATTAGGCCACCCTCCCAACCCCTGTGACAACAGAAATTAAACCAATTGTTGAAGTCAATCATTTTTTGCTGATACTGTGGTATCATTGGTGAAGGTAGGATGTTACTCGAGGCCAGATTTATATCCACCTGGGACACATTCTGAGAGCTTCATCATGTTTCTCTTCATCTAGTCCAGAGAGGTAAGTCTTGCATCATTTATGCCCATATGGACTATGACCACGTCATACTGGTACTTGTGGTTTAAAGAACTAAGTGCATGTGTGATCTGGCGGATCCTGGCTCCAGACAGACAGCTCACTGAAATCTTCTCCTTGTTTAGACTGGTAAGGGGGACATCAGTATGTGTTACAATGGAATCCCCAATAACTAGAATGCCTGGTTGTGTGGTGTGTTGCCTTATGGGCCTGGAAGCTGGATTACTATGACTTTCAGAGTTGTGTTTTTTGAGTGTGTACAGGGCCACTGAGAGATGCTTTTAGGAAGTCCTGGAAATTTGCGTAGATTACAAGTAAGTATCTCCACATACGAGGGGCTAGGTGTTTGTTGTTTAGTGTTGGTAGTGAGTGTTTTGGGTGAAACGTTGACCACCTGGTTTGCATTTTTCATGTGTGCATGTGATAGCTTTGCCTCCAATGACACTGTGTATCTACATCTCACACACACTACATTTGTCTGTCCTAAAATTAAATGGTTGTCAGTGATCATAAGCCAGTTACTACACTGCCCCAGGATGCCCATATCCACCAGGCCAGAAACGGAGATGACAGAGAAGCATCTATCCATTATACCAAATGGATAGTAGATGGGAAGGTGTACAGGAGAGTCAATTAAAGGTCTAAGTGAGAGTATTTAGTAGTATACTATTAGCTGACCTAAGTGGTGCCACCTCCTGCACAAACTGACAGCTCTTTGAGCAGCTATGGACAGTGGGAGACTACAGACAGCATTTACTATAGAGGATTTTAAACTGGAGAGGTTTGCTTACATACAGGGAGCGGGTAATGCATTTGCACAATGCACAAATGCAAGGCTTTTATACCAGCAGGATAAAAGACTTTTGCACAGTTAAACAGATCAACACAGAATAAGACTTCTACCAGCAGTTCCCAACTCAAATGGGTTGAATCAGCCCTCAGCTCCCCCCAGAGTGAAGAGAAACCCTATTAATGTACAGGTACACGCCACCACTTAACATTCTTCCGCATTTACGTCCATACTGTACTAAGCAGACGTCAATGTGACTGGTCATTGTGCAGACAGATGTCAACTGAAACACAAGACAAAGTCTATAGTGTTCACATAACATCCGCACTGCTTAATGTTCTATGGGATAAAACCTATCCTGGACATTACGCGAAGCATAACTGTAAAAATAATTGGTTTTGAGCGCAACTGCAGTAACAAATGCTTTACAACAAAAGGCAGAACTCCTGCAGTATCAGGAATCCTTGGAAATAAGTGCACAAACTATGAGAAATGTTCTCATTGTTTTATCATTTGCAGTCAGTCAGTTTCATTCATGAGTTATGATTCCATTACTCAAACATCTTCAACATTAGTTCCATCATTTACAGTCGATTAAAAATAACTGTTACATTGGTTGTACATTAATACATTTTTTTTAAATACAGGGATGTATATGCAGTGGAATATCACCAATATACATAGATTGTCATGTTTTATGTAAAAATATTTGTTTCTAAAAAGACGTATTCAAATCTTGGACATAAAGAGTTAGAGCAGCCTAAACAGGCGTAAGGAAGATAAGAGAGACAATATGACACAGGAGGGGTATAGTTATAAAAGTACATTACATTTTGTACAGCAGAGAGTTATGGTGCAAATTCATAGACCTACATTAGTACCAGTTTAATGAGGGGTGGTGCAAGTGCAGAGCCATTTATCTATTAGGTGTTGTTTCAGTTGTGAATATAGGGAATATCCTGCATCGTTGTTAGCTTTAGTTATGGAGAGTAATGATTTGTCAGTGGAGTGCAAGGTCTCCTAGTAGTGTAAGGCTGAATGACGGACTAAAGAGATGGGAACTTTTCAGGGCTGTGCAGGAGTTTGAAGGTTGTAACTGTTACATACGATAGAGAATTTTTACTTTGAGCCAATTTAGTTGTTTTAGAGACAGGCAGTGATGTGATCTAAATTACTGATTGGTTGCAAATTTGGATACTTTATTGTAACAATCTTCTAGTTTGGCTGATTGAGACGAGTTGAAATTGGTTGGGATAGGAGAGGCATACAACATGGTGAAGAGTAGAAAACAAGTGGCTATGTGTTGTCCATCATAGTCAGTGAAGTAGTGTTTTACTGTACAGAGGTAGCTTAGTTTTTGGTGTTTCTTATTTAAGGCTTGAAGGCAGAAATCAAATTTCACATCTTGGACTGTTATCTTCTGTTATTTTCTCACTTTCACTCCTGCTCAGTACTTGGTTGTTTTACAATATATTAAGATAGCTTTTTGGGAGAAGAAAGAATATTGGGGGTGAACTCTAGCAGTTTAGTGTTTTTTTTTTATTCAGGAGGAGCTGAGTTGCTGAGCCAAGCTTCTATGGAGAAGGATTTCTGGGTGAGTATCTGCAGCACGGGCAGTATCCTAGCAGCACATATTAGAGTGGAGTCATCAGCATATTGTACATTATGGTGGCCTCTAGCTGCTGTGGTTAGGTCATTGATAAATAAGTTAAACAATAGTGGTCTTAGGATGGAACCAAGGGACTTCCATGGATACATGAAGGAAAGAGGAGAAATTATCTTGCGATTTCACTGGTTGGGACCTATTAGTGAGGTAACTAAGAAATTAGTTAAGCAAGGAGGGTGATAGCCAACAGAAAGTCTTTCAATGACTTGAACAGATCCAGAAATAGGGCCGAAGTTATAAGGCCTGAATTTCTACTATGATTTATTGTATCTGTGAACCTTAGAAGGGGAGTGGCTGCACTGTGATTTGTGATTGGGAAAAGAACTCCCCCCCCCCTTTCTCTTTCTATGACCTGCATTTATGGAGGGTGTTTCATCGTTGTGTTATCTGACCTTGAGGAGAACTCTACAAACAGTAAAATAAACGACCAACATCCCAAGCAGTAATCCAAGGTTAAAAACTGTAGGAATGTAGACTTCAGGCTAAATATTCTGCCAAACTTAGCCGTACAACTAGACAAGAGCATTTAGTTCTACACGTTTAGTAAATGCAAGGTCTGCTTTCTAAGCCATGGCATCACAAATGTTTTGACTGTAAGCATTTTTGGGAAAAAAAAACAAAAGCAAGTGGCGCTGCAGCTATACACATCATACAATTTACTTAAATATATCTAAATGACTTTAATGTCGACCTTGCAGATAAGGTCACATTTTAGTTTATATTACTAAATGTTGACATTTGTAAATATTAACAGTTTTATACTATACAGCACAACATTCACAGCTAATATGCAGCTGATATACTGATAGCTGTAAATACTAACAAAATGAACATATCGAACATTCAAAAACAGAAGTATCAATGAGAAACATTAAATAAGAAATTTATATATATGTAGATATAATGTGCAGTTGTCAGTTCCTTATGTAGTATAAAGATAGTTCATTTCATTTGATTTAAGCATATCTGCCGGCACATAAACTTGTACATATGTATACATGAAAGATTAACTGCATAAAGTTCAGCTGTACACGCTGTAAATGTAATAATGGTATAGTAGAACCTGATAGTGATGCATAAAATTTCAGAATTTAGGTGTTCAATATGTAATGGGCATAAATGTGACATGTCTACGTAAAATGTAGGATCAGTAAATTTAAAAGGTAATCATACACCTTATTAACAATTTCACAACAGCTGAATAGCTGCTGTTGAGTGCAACACCTAAAAAAAATGGACTCTGTTGAATTACTCCATTCCCAACAGCTGCCTGTCAGAGCACCAATGGTCTAGGAGTACTAGGAAATGCATATGCATTTGTGAGAAGCTAAAAAGATAAGCCATTGCTATCAATAACATGGCTACCTGTACGTTCTGGACAGTTAGAGGAAAGTTTAGTAGTACTGGGCTTGGCAGTTAAAATTGATAAGCAACTCATAACAACTTGTGCAGTAGCTAGCGAGATTCTAAATCCAGATCAAGAGAGATGTTGTTTGTCTTTTCGGCTTTTCCCGGTTAGGGGTCGCCACAGCGGAACTCTGGTCCGCTAATGACTGGCAGTCGATTTTTATGGTGCCGAGTTGCCAGCCTGACGCCCAACCTTTAGCGAAGGCACGCCCATTCACACGTCTTTCGGAGGCCACTAGACCTCGGGGAGGACATGCAGACTCCACACAGAAGGCACTCCAGCTGAGAATCGAACAGGAGAACCTCTTGCTGTGAGGCAACAATGCTACCACTATACCACCGCGGCTATGTACAACATTAATGTCAATCCACAGTAAAGCAGAATTACTTAAAGATCCATCTTCACTGGTAGTGGCTGACAGTTTGGAAGGCATTAGTTCAAATGTGTCAACAGTATTGTGTAGTAGGAAAAAGTTAACTAATACTATTGGGCATGTTTGGAAAAGCAAAACATCTGCTTGCATGCAGGCAGTTACTACTGAATCACTTAATCCCAACATGAGGACTTTAAGGGAAAGACAGTGGACTGTGTAGACAGCGTGTGCATGTGTGAACCAACAATATCAGCAGTAGTAGTTGTCCTAATGATTACAATCAAAAACTTGCAGTACCTGTCAACATGTCTACTGTAGACAACAGATGGCATGCATTTGTTTAAAAGTAGGCAGTGCAGTCAAATGCATCCTGTACACAGGTTTGGTTGCATATGATGTGATGAACAGCTGTACATTCCATCTGTTCTCTGAATAATGCAGTCCAAGTCATTACATGCACACAACATAAAGTTGCATTTATTTTTTCAATGAAATCTAATACCACAATCAAATTATTTTCCAAATCATTACAAGCCAGCTGCTACGAAGTGTATAGCAAAGAACATCGTTAAAGTTAAAGTGAAAAGATGCCACTTCTACTTCTCCTACAATTTATGATGGAAATTGAGATCTTCAGGGCTGGAAGGGAAATATGGCCCAGATTACAGATTTCCACAGGTTCTGCAGGATAATGATGCACCTTCACTTTATGGAAAGGTGTGCGGCCACATAAGTGTGTGTAACACTTGGGAATGACTGGCTTGAAGATGCGACAGGTTTTCTTAAATACACTGAGGAGACGTATTCAACTGGTAAACTAATACAATTTAATACTAGATCTACACCATCTGTTTGTTTTCCACCAGTGTTTTTCTCATTCATTTTGACACATACGTGACTTGGCTGTGGAAAGGTTTCCTAAAATACAGAATATAGTCAAAGGCTGGCACTGCAGAATCAGAACTCTGTTAGGTAAGAGAAAGTACAGTTGTGTACACTTACCATAAATGTAGATGTTCGAGTGTATTCACTGTTGCAGTCATCACACTTGAGTTATCTGCTTGTAGGTAGCCCTCAGTCGGCCTGAATACCAGAGTCTTGGGATTTCTGCGTTTGATGCTGTCGCCTCTTCCCTGACGTCAGGTCGTTAGGGGTATAAAACATGCAGCCGATGCCATTACATCAGTTTTTCTTGCCCAAGATGTCAACAGCCCCCAAAATAGGAAGCAATTACATGATGTGGAACACCTCCAGTAAAAAGTAAACACCACTGCCATGAGATATGGCCAAAAAAGAAAATAGGTAGAAAGTATAGAAAAGTCAGGGGGCTGGAGGGAGGGTAAATGGGACTGCAACAGTGAATACACTCAACATCTACATTTATGGTAAATGTACACAACTGTACTATGTACTTTGTGTTTCACTGTTGCAGTCATCACACTTGGGTTGATTCTAAAAGCTGAGGAAGGGTGGAGGCAGTCAAGAAGTATTAGGGCTGGCTAGCAGGCCTTGTAAGACTGTTGTGGCAAATCCCGCTCTGAATTTAGAAAAGATAGGTTAAGTAGTAATGCTTGGTGAAGGTGTGTACAGAACTCCAGGTTTCAGCTTCCAGGATGTCCCTGGTAGGGACTCCCCTGAGAAATGCTGTAGAAGTTGAAGTAGCCCTAGTGGAATAAGTTCTGATCCCCTGTGGGGTAGGTTTTCCAAGGTGTTTGTAGCAGAAATGGATGCAGTGTGCGATCCATTTGGAAATGCTTTGCTTTGAAATGGCTTTGCCCTCTGCCCCTGTAGCAAAGCTGACTAGCAGCTGGTCAGATTTTCTGAAAGGTTTAGTCCCTTCAAGGTAGAACCTGAGCTGTCTGTGCACGTTCAAGGAGTGCAGTATCCTTGCCCCTTTAGTCTGAGGATTAGGAAAAAAGGTTGGTAAATGGATGGATTGGTTTAAAGCCACACTGGATACCACCTTGGGCATAAATGATGGGTTAGTCCTGAGGGAAACCCTATCCACATGGAAGACAATGAAGGGTTCCACCGCCATAAGGGCCTGTAACTCAGACACTCTTCTTGCTGAAGTGATGGCTAGAAGTAAGGCTGTTTTCCAAGAGAGGAACTTTAACTCTGCTGTAGCAGCAGGCTCAAAAAGGGGAAGTGTGAGCTCCTCTAATACAAAGTTAAGGTCCCAGGCAGGAGTGGGAGCTCTCCTTGGGGGTCTCAAATTGTTAGCTCCTCTCAGGAACTGTTTGATCAGAGGGTGAGAGACGAGGGGTGGCTCAGTACTGTAGTGAGCTGAGATGGCAGAGGCATGAATCTTAATCGATGAGAAGGATAGGCCTTTGTGGGGCAGTTCTGCTAGATAATGTAGGACTTGAGGTAAGGTAGGCATGTCTGTGTCATTTCTCTGAGACTGGATCCAAGAACAGTATCTTTTCCACTTTTCTGAATAGGATTTCCTAGTACTAGGCCTCCTGGCCTCAAGGATGACATCCAGCACCTGTTTGCCGAGGGTTGCTGGTGATGTATTCAGGGAATAAGCCAGGCTGCCAGGTTCAGGGTATGCAGTTGAGGATGCAAAATCTGTCCCTCCTGCTGGGACAGCAGAGAGGGGGTCTGATGTAGATGCCAGGGTGGCACTGCTGTCAGACTGTGTAGGAGTGGGTACCAGTGCTGGTGTGGCAGTCTGGTGCAATAAGGATTGTCCTTGGCCTGTCCTGTTTGATCTTGAGTAGTACTGAGAGGAGGGACAGAGGGGGAAAGGCACAGTTTGAGAGGTTTTCCCATGTAAAGGATAGGGCATCCACTTTCCATGCTTGGTTGTGGGGAGTTCTGGTGCAAAATTTGCTCAATTGATGGTTTTGGGGGGAAGCAAAGAGGTCCACGTCTGTTGTCCCCCACCTGTGGATTTAGAAGTTTGAATGAGTTGGGTTCCAGTTTCCACTTGTGTGGGTCCATAAGATTTCTGCTCAAGTCATCTGCCAGTGAATTTTGCTTGCCTGGCAGGAATTGAGCTTGCAGGTGCACTTGATTGCTCAAGGCTGTGTTCCACAGAGCCATGGCTAACCTGCACAGTGGGTAGGAATGAGTTCCCCCCTGCTTGATTATGTACCACATAACTGTGGTGTTGTCTGTCTTTATCAAGAGTTGTCCTGGAATGATAAGGTATTTGAAGGCTGTCAGTGCATTCTGTACAGCTAACATTTCTTTTTGATTGATATGTAGGTGAATTTGTCCTGGGCTCCATTTGCCATGAATGCATTTGCCTGCCATGTGAGCCCCCATGCATAGTCTGATGCGTCTGCTGTCAGGGTTTGGGCGGCGGGGGGTTGAGTGAAAGGGAGTCCCTTGTTGTGGTTGCAAGCCTCTGCCTACCAAAGGAACTATTGTCCTTAGGCAAGGAATGATAGGAACCACTGTTTCCAGGTCCTGAGAATGTTGATACCAGAGACTTTTTTAAGTACCACTGAGGTTTCCTCATATGCAGTCTTACATATGGAATTAGGGGAATGCATGAGGCCATGAACCCTAGGGCTTGCAGTATTTTTCTTGCAGATAGCTGGGTTTGAGTGGCCAGTAGTTTGAAGTAATTTGTCAAAGAAACCTGCCTTTCTGGAGTGAGAAATACCGTCTGGGAAGTTGTGTTCAAGCATGCTCCCAGGAATACAATCTTTTGGCTGGGTAACAGCTGTGATTTCTTTTCGTTGATGGTATACCCCAGAGAAGATAGGAGTCGCTTTACAAACAGGTGCTGAAGTAGCAATTCCTGACTGTCTGCCTGGATCAGGCAATCATTCAAGTACGGGTAAATCTGAATATTTCTCTGCCTGCAGTATGCACCGGCTGGAGCCAGGCACTTTGTGAAAACCTTGGGCGTAGCAGATAAGCCAAAGGGAAGTGCAGAGAACTAATAGTGCATAGAGCCTGCCCTGAACCATAGATATTTCCTGCAAGATTTCCTTATGGGGATGTGCAGATAAGCTTCTTCTAAGTCTAGGGTGACCAGCCAGGAGTCCTTGGCTAGCACAGGAAGCAGCTGCTGGAGTGTAAGCATTTCGAATTTTGGTACCACCAGGATGGTGTTGAGAATTGACAGATCCAGGATAGGGTGCCAGGAGTTCTCTTTTCTGGCCACCAGGAACAGTCTGGTGTAGAAACCCTGTCCCCTTTGCTCTGAGGGAACAGGTTGAATAGCCCTGATACTGAGAAGAGAACGTACTTACTTTTGGGTCTCTGCACACTGGTTTGGAGGAAGGTCTGGCAATACGCTTGGGGTTGGCAGAGAGTGGAAGTAGAATCTGTATCCCTGGGATACAAGGGATACAGATTCTAAAATACATTGGTCCTGGGTAATATACTCCCAGTTTTTTGCATGCAGGGCGAGTTTTCCTCCTAGGGGTGCAAGTACTCGGGCATGGCTGGGAAGGATGAAGGACAAGTCACTGTAAACTTTTTATATAAGGGAGTGGCTTACCACTTCCTGATTTTGAGGTGGGAGCACTCCATTGTTTAGATCTGTGCATACCCTGAGACTGTAGTCTTTGTGGTATGCTGCCCCTGGGTTTGGACTGAGAAGGTCTGGGAGGGACAGGAAAGGACCAGTTTTTTGAAGGCCAATGCCTACTGAATCTAGGTGGCTGTACCCGTAAGAAATCTTTAACAGTTTGCATAGATTTAGCTTTTTAAGAACTACTACTGCTTTTGTGGCAAACAAACATTCTTGGTTTAATGGAGCATCTAGTAAATTTTGCTTTGACATGGTCTGGCAAGATTTGTTCCTGCAGCCAAGCATGTCTTCTCAGAACAGACCCAGTGACAGCAGCCCTGCAAGATGCTTCTAAGGCATCAATACCACATGCAAAGTATGTTTACCAACATGGTTTGCAGAATGCATTAACTCTTGTAAATCTTTATTTTCTGCACAATCAGGAATCAACAACATTTTTTGCTTAATTAGTTCCATAATATGCTGCTGGTACTTCAAATTGTGAAACTGGCAATTTAAAGCCCTGATGGCAAGAGTTGCAGAGGTATAAACCTTCTTACCCCATCTGTCTAAAGCCCTAGAATCCCTGTCCGAAGGGGTAGGGTTTTTGGCTATAGTAGCCTTAATACCTTTAGGTCCCTGGGAAATGGTCTCTGGATCCACAGTGGGGTTTTTAAAGAGAAATGTGGGAGAGTCAGGTACTCTAGTACCTGTCAGGCTTTCTAGGAGATGGGTGGTAAAGTATCAGGGGTAAGACTGGATTCCATGAAGACATCATCTACAATATCCAGGACAGGGGGTATAGCTAGTGGCCTGTGCCGAGGCAAATCTAAAAATTCTCCGAGTCTCTTTTTGGACTGTGGGTAGTCCTGCATTCCCAGAGGAAATGCTCTCTTAGGGTATGCAAAGTTTCACAGAAAGAAAAGTCCTCTGGAGGGAGGCAGAGGGAATGGAATCTTCTGCATCTGAATCCTCATAGGGACATAAGGGTATGTCCTGGTAATCAGAGGGGTCAGAGTCATCGGACTCATGGTCTGTGGAATCAGAAGAAAAATCAATTCTTTGTCTTTTAGAGGGGGAAGGCTGGCTTCCCCTAATTAAAGTAATAAGGTCTTCAGCCATTCTAAGCATTTGTTTCTGTGGCATGGGAGCTTGAGAATGCGCTTTGGTTGTCTGTTTTCTAGGCGTAGTGCGAACTCTGGGCCTGAGAAATTTGGTAGTTTTCGTCAGAAATGAAGTAGTAGGTTTAATACAAACATCGGAAGTTCTAAATACACCCTCAGAAGCCGATGCCTGCACAACAGCTCCGGACCCATCTAAGGTATAGACATCTGCAGGTTCCATAGTTGAAGCATCTCGCGGCATACTGGACTCTGAATGGGTCTCAGTACAGGCCTGCGAATCTGTAGAAGCGGGTATCAGGAGCTCCGAAAGCTCCTCACTGAGTACCGGCGGACTGGCGACTAGCTTAACGGAAGCATCAGCAGCTTTGAACCTATGCGGTGTGTCTCTGTCTTTATCCTTACGTTTTTTCGGAAGATCGGTAGTCGGATGGCTTATCGAAGACATTTCGGAATACAGAGAATGAGTGCGAAAGAATTTAGCAACAAAGATAGCTCGACGACAAATAGTTCGGGTGTTGAACAAGGCACAAAACCGACAGTGAGGTATGTTGTTGTCTGGGCCTAAACAGGTGACGCAGTAAGAATGAAAATCTCTGAGAGGTATTTACTTTCCACAGGCAAGACAATTGTCAACTTTTTCTGACATTGGTTACCGAGCAAGAAAAAAGGATCTCTAACGGGGTACTTAGCTTTAGAAGACTTCAGGCTTGAAATTCGAAAAACGAAAATTTCAGGTAGTGGCCGACCGGCACTTGAGAACTGCTTCGGGCTCCTGCACGGCAAGAAAAAGTGATGTAATGGCGTCGGCTGCATGTTTTATACCCCTGATGTCATGGAAGAGGCGAAAGCATCCGACGCAGAAATCCCAAGACTCTGGTATTTGGACCGACTTAGGCCTACCTGCAGGCAAATAACCCAAGTGTGTTGACTGCAACAGTGGAACACGAAGAACATCTAATAAGACAGTAGAGTAATATGAGAGTAGAACCAGATCATGAGAAAACTTGTGGTAATTGCCATTGGCCAATTCCACAGAAAAGGGAGAAACAATATTGCTTGGTCCAAAAGAGAGTTACCACAAAACCTTTTGGAGTCTTCTTTTGAATAATCAGAAATACCCTTGATATCTGTGGAAGGAATGTAATGCATAAAGCAAATTCCTTAGTACAGGAATAAAATTCATGTCTGTTTTGAAAGGAAGCTAACATATTTGTTTGTGGTGTTTCCCAGAACTGGATCAATACCTGGAAGACCTACAGATATCGGATTTCTCTCCGAGGGTCCTTCCTGGTTCCACTCAGTCTGCCACTATGTTTTGCTCTGACAGAAAGTAAGGTGCTTGGAGGGTTAAGGAATGCTAAACAGCTAAATCCCACGTGCCCATAGCCTGAATAGGAGTATGGGTTTATGTTACCCAAGCTGCTGATGTAGCAAGGAACTGTGGTGTTGTACAACTATTAAAAGAAATTATGTGCTCTAGCGTGTCTGATAGGAGTACAGGCCTTGCACTTTTACCATCACAGGAACTGCTCTCTAAAGGAATTCTAACACATCTTAAGACACACACTGACTTGGTGGCAGATGAAAAAATAAGGGGATACTTGTAACAGACTACATGAGAAGTCCACTGTATCAAGCTCTAAAAGAAATAGCGACCAGACTTCGATAATATGGCCCAGATACGGAAGTTCAGAGATCTTACGGAACCATAAGACTTCTCTAAGGAATAAATTTAACATTTCTAAAAAAGTGGTCAGAAATCAGAATATAGGAGCTTTCTCAGAGAGAAAAAAGGGAGGAAGATTTTAAAAACTGGATACTGAGAAAGATCTTCTATCGTGTTTGGCACATTTTGCAATACAAGCCTTTGAAAACGTGGCACTAGTTAAATGACTCTTAGGCAAAACAGAAGAACCGGAGGAAAAATATGGTCTGGTTTAGAAGGCGGGGACAAATTTCCCTGAAAGAAGGTTTTTACAAAAAGTGCCAACTATTACCCAAATGCATCACTTTAAACCCCCATGAGACTGTGACAAAAAGCTAACAAAAGGGAATTAACAAGATCCAAATGATGGGACAAGATAAAGAAATGAAGGCCACTGGTAAGGCTGAAAATGAAAGCAGAAGCTGTAAAGTACAGCTGTGTACACTTACCATAAATGTAGATGTTTGAGTGTATTCATTGTTGCAGTCATCACATTTGGGTTATCCCTGCCAGGGCAGCCCTCAGTTGGCCCGAATAGAGGCTTAGTATTTCTGCGTTGGTTGCTGTCACTCCAGGACTGACATTAGGTCGTCAGTGGTATAAAAACAGGCAACTGATGCCATTACATCAGTTTTTCTTGCCCTGTCAGGAGTCCCCAATAAGGAGCTAGGTTATGGTGGAGGAACACCACCAGTAGAAAATAAATACCAAAAATTCATTGTAAGGAGAGAGAGACAGAGACAAAGGAGATGGAGGAAGGGAAACCAGGAATGCAACAGTGAATACACTCGAACATCTACATTTATGGTAAGTGTACACAACTGTACTATGTTCTTCGTGTTTCACTGGTGGAGTCATCACATTTGGGTTGCTTCCCAAAGCTGAAGAAAAGGGTGGAAGCAGTCAAGTAGACTGGGGGCTGGCTAGGATGCCCTGCAAGACTGCAGTGGCAAAGCCTGCCCTGGATTTGAAGATAGGCAGGTGGTAATGCTTGGTGAAGGTATGAACAGAAGTCCATGTTGCAGCCTCCAGGATGTCCCTGGTGGTGACCCCTCTGAGGAAAGCTGCAGAGGTGGAGGTTGCTCTGGTGCAATGTGTCCTGACCCCCTTGGGGAAGGTTTTCCATGCTGTCTGTAGCAGAAATGGATGCAATGTGCTATCGATTTGGAAATTGTTTGTTTGGATATGGCCTTGCTCTCTGCTCCAGCAGCAACTGATCAGTTTTTCTAAAAGATTTAGTCCTGTCTAGGTAGAATCTGGGCTGTCTGTGCACATCTAGAGTGCAGAATCCTTTACCCCTTGTTTTGTGGGTTAGGGAAAAAGGTGGGCAAATGAATGGACTGATTGAGAGCCACATTGGACACCACTTTTGGCATGAAGGATGGGTTAGTCCTGAGGGACACCCTGTTAGCATGGAAAATGATGAATGGCTCTACAGCCATAAGTGCTTGTAGCTCTGATACTCTTCTAGCTGAAGTGATGGCCAAAAGCAAGGCTGTCTTCCAAGAGAGAAATTTTAACTCTGCTGAAGCTGCAGGTTCAAAGGGGGGCAGGGTGAGCTTTTCCAACACAAAGTTTAGGTCCCAAGCTGGGGTAGGAGCTCTTCTGGGTGGCCTCAAGTTGTTAGCCCCTCTTAGGAACTGTTTGATGAGAGGGTGCGAGAAAAGAGGTGGCTCTGTGCTGAAATGAGAAGAGATGGCAGAGGCATGAATTTTAATAGAAGAGAAGGATAGACCATTGTGTAGTAGGTCTGCCAGGTAATCCAGGATGAGAGGTAGGGTGGGCTGTGCCGTTCCAGCTCCTTTAGGCTGGATCCAGGTGCAAAACCTTTTCCACTTGTCAGCATAAGACTTTCTAGTGCTGGGGCATCTGGCCTCACGTATAACATCTAGAACTTGTTTGCTTAGACTGGCAGCTTGAGAAGAGGTCAGGGAATAAGCCAGGCAGCCAGACTGAGGATCTGCAATTGGGGATGCATGAATTGTCCATTCATCTGGGTCAGGAGTGTTGGGATCTGAGGTAGGCGCCGTGGTGGCAGGGGTGAGAAACTGCACAGCGGTGGGTACCAGTGCTGTCGTGGCCAGTCTGGGGCAATCAGGATTGTCCTCTGTTTTTCCTCCCTTATTTTGAGCAGTACTCTTGAAATGAGTGGTAGAGGGGGAAACACATAGACCGAGAGGTTTACCCACTGGAAGGATAGAGCATCCACTTTCCATGCCTTGCTGTGAGGTTCCCTGGTGCAGAATTTGTTGAGCTGATGATTGGAGTGGGAGGCAAAGAGGTCTACCTTCGGGATGCCCCATTTCTGGGTTACAAGGGTGAAGGTTCTTTGGTTTAGCTGCCACTCATGTGGGTCTAGCAGGTTTCTGCTTAGGTTGTCTGCCAGAGAGTTTAGACAGCCTGACAGGAATTGTGTTAACAGGTGCAGTTGCATGGCTGCGGCCGTGTGCCAAAGGGTCATGGTGAGCCTGCACAGAGGATAAGAGCGAGTCCCCCCCTGCTTGCTGATGTACAATATCACCGTGGTGTTGTCTGTTTTGATCAGCACAGGCACAGGGGAGAGTAGAGGTCTGAAAGCTGTCAAGGTGTGCAGGACCGCTAACACCTCTTTTTGATTGATGTGCAGATGTATTTGATTTGTGCTCTATTGGCCCTGAATGCACCTGTCGTCCAGGTGTGCACCCTAGGCATAGTCTGATGCGTCTGTGGTGAGTGTGTGGGCAGCGTGGGGTAGTGAGAAGGGAAGTCCCTTGTGGTAACATGCTGCTGCCCACCAAATAAAATCTTTTCTTGGACAAGGTATCATAGGTATACAAGAGTTTCCAGGTCTTGAGAGTGCTGACACCAAAGGCTTTTTAGGTACTATTGTAGTTTCTTCACATGCAGTCTGGCATATGGAATGAGTAGAACGCAAGAAGCCATGAACTCTAGAGCTTGCAGGATTTTCCTTGCGGATAACTGGGTCCTGGTGGTTAGCTGAGAGAAGAAGGTTGTCAGGTAGGTTTGTTTTTCTGGTACAAGGAATGCCATCTGGGATGCTGTGTCCAGGCTTGCTCCCAGGAATACAATTTTTTTTTGTGGGTACTAGTTTTGATTTCTTTTCGTTGATAGTATACCCCAGGGAGGTCAGTAGGTCCTTTACAAAGGTCAGGTGCTTTAGCAGCTTTTCCTGACTGTCTGCCTGAATCAGGCAGTTGTCTAAGTATGGGTAAATGTGAATATTTCTTTGTCTGCAAAAAGCAATGGTGGGAGCCAGACATTTTGTGAAAACTCTGGGAGCAGTGGATAAGCTAAAGGGAAGCGCAGAGAACTGAAAGTGCAGTGACCCTGCTCTGCAAAGCAGGTATTTTCTGCATGATTCCCTGATTGGAATGTGCAGGTAGGCCTCTTTTAGGTCTAGGGTGGCTAACCAAGCACCCTTGGAAAGCATAGGGAGAAGTTGCTGGAGGGTGAGCATTTTGAATTTTGGTATCACCAGAAAGGTGATAGGTCGAGGATGGGGTGCCATGTGCCCTCTTTTCTGGGTACCAGGAAGAGTCTGGAGTAGAAACCTTGGCCTATCTGTTCTGCAGGAACATGCTCTATTGCCCTCATAGAGAGGATGGAAAGGACTTGCTTCTTGGCCTCTGCCCACTGGTTTGGGGGAAGATCTGTGAACCCCTTTGGGGCTGGTAGAGTGTGAAAATAAAATTTGTATCCCTGGGACACTATGTTGAGGACCCAGCGCTCATTGGTAATAGTGGCACAGTTGCTTGCGTTGGAGAGTTTTTCTCCTGGGGGGGCAAGTGCAGGTGGGCAGAGGGAGGAGGTGGAAGTGTAAAGTCATTGTGAGCTCTTACCATAAGGGGGTGGCTTTGCGCTCCCTGGTTTTGAAGAGGAGGAACTCCACTGCTTAGATCTCTGCATTCCCTGGGACTGTTGTCTGGGGGGCCTGCTTCCCCTGGGTCTGGGCTGAGCTGACCTGGGGGGGCAGGAAAGGGCCAGTGCTAGGAGGGGCAATGTCTACTGAACCTCGGTGGCTGGACCTGTAAGAAGTCTAACTGTCTGCATAGATTTAGCTTTTTCTTCCATCTTTTTTAGGACCTCTTCTGCCTTGGTGCCAAATAAGTTGTCTTTGTTCAAGGGTGCATCCAATAATTTGGATTTGACATGGTCTGGCAAGGTCTGTTCCTTAAGCCAAGCATGTCTTCTAAGTACAGAACCAGTGACTGCTGCCTGCAAGATGCTTCTAGGGCGTCAAAACCACATTGTAAGGTGTGCTTAGTTACTTGACTTGCAGAATGCCTCATCTCTTGTAACTCTATTTTTTGCACAAGCAGGGAAAGAAGACATTTTTTTTGTTTGAGGAGTTCCATGGTATGTTGCTGATATTTCAGCATAAGGAACTGACAATTTAATGCTCTAATAGCAAGAGTAGCAGAGGTGTATACTTGTTTATCCCATCTGCCTAATGCTCGGGAATCCCTATCTGAGGGGGTGGGATTCTTAGCTGAAGTTGCTTTGATTCCTTTAGGTCCTTGAGAGATGACCTCGGGGTCAGCAGTAGGATTTTTGAAAATAAATTTGAGAGAGTCAGGGACTCTACAGTACCAGTCAGGTTTCCTGGGAGAAGGAGGGAGGGTGTCAGGGGTCAGACTGGATTCCATAAAAACATAATCCACAACATCCAGGACAAGAGGAATGGCCAGAGGTCTGTGCTGTGGAAGATCTAAGAATTCCCCGAGTCTCTTTTTTGACTGAGGATAGTCCTGACATTCCCACTGTAAGTGCTCCCTTAAAGTATATAGGGTTTCCTCAAAGGAAAAGTTCTCGGGTGGAGAGGCTGAAGGGATGGATTCCTCTACATCAGAAACCTCATAAGCAGAGAGGGATTACATATCTTCAAATTCAGATGCATCAGAGTCATCGGACTCCTGTTCAGATAAAACTACTGGTGACAAGTCTCTTTTTCTTTTGGAAAGGGTAGCCTAGCCTAACTTCCCCTGATGAGCATTATAAAGCCTTCCGCCATTTTAAGCATTTGAGATTGAGGCAAGGAAGCAGGGGCCTGAGCTTGGGTCGTCATTTTTTTGGGTGTGGTTCATACCCTGGGCCTTAGAAACTTGGTAGTTTTCGAAAGAACTGTAGACGTGAAAGAAGTTGTCGGTCTGTGTTGAATATCGGTAGTGCGAAGTACTTCCTCGGAAGCCGATGCCTGCTCAGCGGCTCCGGACCCATCCAAATTAGAGACATCGTAGGATCCTTAGTCAAAGAAGAGTCTCGCGGCATACCGGACTTTGAAAGGGTCTCAATAGCGGCCTGCGAACCCACAGAAGTGGGCATCAGGGGCTGCGAAAGCACCTCACGGAGGACTGGAGAACTGACGACTAGCTTAACGGAAGCGTCGTTGGCAGTTTTGGACCTGTGCGGTCTCTGTCTTTATCCTTACTTTTTTTTCTGAAGATCAGTTGTCAGATGGCTTACCAAAGCCATACTGGAAGTCGAGGACTGAGAGCGAAAATATCTAGCTACAATAAGGGCCCGACAACATATAGTTCTGGCATTGAACAAAGCACAGAAGCAACAGCGGGGGACGTCATGGTCTGGGCCTAAACAAGTGACGCAGTAGGAATGAAAGTCTTGGTGTGGTATTTGCTTTCTACAGGCGAGACAATTGTTAACTTTTTCTGACATCGGTTAGAGCAAGAAAAAAAGATCCCCAACGGGGTACTTAGCTTTAGAAGACTTTGGCTTCAATTGGTAAATGAAAAACTCAGGTAGCGGCCAACCAGCACTCATGCGAACTGCTTCTGCTTCGGGCTCGACAAGGAAGACTGATGTAATGGTGTCGGCTGCCTGTTTTTATACCACTGACAACCTGACGTCAGTCCTGGAGCGACAGCAACCGACGCAGAAATACTAAGCTTCTGGTATTCAGGCCAACTGAGGACTACCCTGGCAGGGATAACTCAATTGTGATGACTGCAAAAGTGAAACATGAACATCATCTGTCCCTTAAATGAAAAGTTTCTAGGTTGCTAAAATCTGTAGGCATGCGAGGGGATAAACATCACATTCCAGAATGTCTACTCAAATAGAAAATAAGCAGGGGAGCTAGATACAGCCTCTGCATATTTAATCCAAAATACTGGCTACTAGATAAATGTAAATAAACTGTCTATAAACTTTCTTGTCCAAGTCTGAGGTTAAGGCTTGAAAGGTAACACCACCTGTTTCATGAGGACTGTTGACTATGAATCAGATAAACAGTGGGTATAAAAAGTGTATACACACCCTGTTAAAATGCCAGGTTTTTGTGATATAAAAAAAAATGAGACCACAATAAATCCTTTCAAAATTTTCCCACCTTTAATGTGACCTATAACCTGTACATTTCAATTGAAAAATAAATCTGTTGGGGGGAAAATATAAAAAATAAAAAACATACAATAAGCTGGTTGCATAAGTGTGTACACCCTTAAACTAACACTTTGTTGAGGCACCTTTTGATTTAATTACAGCATACGGTCTTTCTTGGATACACACCTGCCATCAATTAGAGAGACTCTGATTAACCCCAAATAAAGTTCAGCTGTCCTAGTAGGGTTTTCCTGACATTTACTCAGTTGCCTGCTACAGCAAAAGCCATGGTTCGCAGAGAGCTTACAAAGCATCAAAGGGATCTCATTGTTGAAAGGCATTGGTCAGGAGAAGGGTACAAAAGAAATTTCCACAACATTGGATATACTATGGAACACAGTGAAGACAGTCATCAAAAACTGGAGAAAATATGGGACAACAGTGACGCTGCAAAGAACTGGACGTCCATCCAAAATTGATGAAAAGACAAGACGAAAACTGGTCAGGGAGGCTGCCAAGAGACCTACAGCAATACTGGAGGAGCTGCAGGAATTTCTGGCAAGTACTGGTTGTGAACTACATGCGACAACAATCTCCCGTATTCTCCATATGTCTGAGCTATGGGGTAGTGTTGAAAGACGGAAGCCTTTTCTTACACAAAAAACACCCAGGCCCAGCTAAAATTTGCAAAACAATACATCAAGTCTCCCAAAAGCATGTGGGAAAATGTGTTACGGTTTGACGAGACCAAGGTTGAACTTTTTGTCACAATACCAAAAGGTACGTTTGGCACAAAAGCAACACTTTGCATCACCAAAATAACACCATCCCCACATGGTGAAGCATGGTGGTGGCAGTATCATGCTTTGGGGTTGCTTTTCTTCAGCTGGAACTGGGGTTTTAGTCAAGGTGGAGGAAATTATGAACAGTTCCAAATACCAGTCACTTTTGGCCCAAAACCTTCAGGCATCTGCTAGAAAGATGAAGATGAAGAGGAATTTCACCTTTCAACACGAAAACGACCCCAAGCATACATCCAAATTAAGAAAGGAATGGCTTCACCAGAAGAAAATTAAAGTTTTGGAATGGTCCAGCCAGAGCACAGACCTAAATCCAATAGAAAATCTGTGGGGTGACCTGAAGAGTGAAGTGTCCACAAGAGATGCCCTCACAATCTGACAGATTTGGAGCGTTTTTGCAAGGAAGAGTGGGCAAATATTGCCAAGTCAAGACATGCCATGCTGATAGACTCCTACTCAAGGAGACCGACTGCTGTAATAAAATCAAAAGGTGCTTCAACAAAGTATTAGTTTAAGGGTGTGCACACTTATGCAACCAGTTTATTGTAGGTTTTTTATTTTTTTTTATATTTTTCCCCTAACAGATTTGTTTTTTAATTGAATTGTACAGGTTATAGGTCACATTAAAGGTGAGAAAAGTTTTGAAATTGTTAATTGTGGTCTCATTTTTTTATATCACAAAAATCTGGCATTTTAACAAGGGTGTGTAAACTTATGTCCACTGTACCTCCTCCAAAGTTGGATGTGATGATCAGAATTCCTCTGTATTACAAACCTAGTGAAAAGAATCTATGGGAGCAGAGTCACCCTCCCTGTTTAAATTAGATTAGTTTAAAAAAAACTTATAATAGGTATTATGTATGGCCGACCAGAAGAGGAACAAGAGCCCCTTGAAAAGGACTCTTTCCATGGACACATCCAGTAGCATTCCCAAAAAATGTGGTGTCTCAATAAAGATGGGTCTGCCATGTCCACAGTTGGACACTGGACACAGCCAAAATGGACATGAATGACCCTTGGTCCACAGTGGTCATAAGAACTATTCCAGAGGAAACCAGAAAAGTAAATGAGTGGTCCGAGGAAAAATAAATTACCTGCAGTGGCCAAGATTTAGTCATCATAGACAGCAAGGGCTTTGGGGTAAGAAATGTCTGCTTTATAGAAACTGTGAAAGTCAGACCAGCAGGAGTAGGGTAAGTATCCTTCCTGTGAATGAGGAGAACATAGACACAGTTTAGATCACACAGGCCTGTTGGTCGGAACTTAAGTTGTCTAAAGTTTACACAGGTAGCACACTTCCCTAAAAATAAAGTTCCCAAATACTGTGAAGCAAAAGAGGTATACTAATATCATGTCAGGAACTCTTTAATATTAAAATTAGTCTGACAAAAAAAAATTCAGGTAAGATGTCACTATGTGAACACTCAGGACACATGTTTAGTGACTACACTAACACTACAAAACACCATGTACAAATCAATTTTAATTCAAATTAGGGTGACAGTAAAAATGACAGGTAACTTGACAGCAAGTGAACACAAATAGTACATACCCTAAAATATATGAATCATACAGAAAAGCATATCAAAACTCCATATAGTTAAAAATTTTGCTTGACAGGGTTAAGGGTAGGGAATTAGTTTACTACATGCATACTAAACACACGTAGCCTGAAAATGCACAAACAGTACACTCAAAACTCGTCCATAACCCCCAAAAATAAAATTAGATTGACAGTAGAAAAGACAGGTACATTGCAACACTGTTAACACAAGCAGCATACATCTCGTAAATTTACAGGCCATACCATGAATAATGCCACATTACTTCAGATGAAAGAAATTTCAAAATTCATCTGCTTGGAAAAACAACAGGTAAGTTGTCACAGTTTGCCCATTCAACACACATAACCTCATAATGAACATACAATACCATTTAAATCTTGACAGGAAGCATTTAAGTAGAAAATTATGCGGGCAGAAAAAACTGCGAGTAAGTTGTCATATCGTGAACACAAGCGGTACATACTTCATAAAATGTACAAGTCATACCTCAAATAATATCAGGTCCCTTTAGATGTAAAAATGTTATCAGACAGGAATAAAGCAGACAAATTGTCACACTGTGCACAATGCACACACATACTCCATAATGCACAAGAAGTGCACTTAAATCCCATCAGCAAACATTACCAGTAAAAAAAGATTAGGCTATCACAGAAAACTGGTAGGTAAATTGTCACCATCACAAGCAGTATATACTCCATAAATAAACAAGCAGTACACTGAAGCACGTCAATACCCCTTCTGAAGTAAATTTAGTCTGTCAGGAGATGACAGATAAGTTTGTATATTATGGACACATGCAGTACAATTGTCAGAATAGAAATGCTAGATTGACAGTATGCCCAATTCTCAAATATTGAAAATAAAAGTTATCTGACATACAAAAATGGTGGGAAAGCTATCAGAATGAGAGTACAAGCAGTGCATATTCAAAACATGCATGCTCCATAGAATAAATCCTGTCAATATTTCATGGAAGTAAGCATTAGTCTGATAGCAAAAATGGCAGGTAAGTTTCACAGAGTTAGCATAAGCAGTACAAGTAAATACGACGTCCCTGCCAAGAAGAAACACTGTCCCACACAAAAGATTTGTATAAGCAGTACATTTTTAAATAAAAAAAACCCTCATAGAGCCGAGGCTAGATATAGCAGTCTTATACAGGAAACAAATGGTATTATAGAAATACCAGGTTTCTTAAATGTCTCGGACCATTGTTAATAATAAAGTAAAATATTTACTAAACAAATACACATAAATAAATACATTATAAACTTACGGTCCGCTAATGATTGGCAGTAGATGTTTATGGTGCCGAGTTGCCAGCCCGATGCCCAACCTTCAGTGAAGGCACGCCCATTGACGCATGTCTTTCGGAGGCCACTCGACCATGGGGAGGACATGCAGACTCCACACAGAAGGCACTCCAGCAGAGAATCGAACAGGAGAACATCTTGCTGTGAGGCAACAACGCTACCGCTGCAAATATACACAACACATCTTCTGTGTGCAAGGGAGTCTCAAAGTGAACTCTCAACTTTTCTCAAAGTTTTCACATTCAAGGAATAATCTAAATGACTGTAAATAATAAATAACTGCATTCTTGTGAGGAGGGGACCCCCACAGAGGAATTATATGCCAGAGAAAAAGCTCAAGTGCCAGCTAGTGTTTTTGAAGGACCTCTCTGCTTCTTTTAAATGAGAAAGCAAGAAAGTACTTAAGATACTGACCAGCCCTGAAGAGGGAAAATTAGCAGTCAGAGTGGATCAGAGAGAGGGATCCACAGCTTTTGTAAGCTGGCCAGTTACAGTGTCTTGGACAAGGCACAACCCAAAGGTACTGCAGCAGGGAATGATGAACATTAACCATTTGCCTCACAAAGAAAATGTTTCATTATTGTGCATCACTGTGTGGGGCAGTGCAGTAAGACTGAGTACATGGTATTGCTATGTGTACCCTTCACAGTTTGCACTTTGCAATCAATACACAGTCCCATGTAACAAATTATTAATGATTTTGTTCTAAGCTTTGCAGAGTGGAGTGCACTGCATACTCTCTGCTGTACTTTATTTTCCTTTAGGACGCTGAAGTGTTGTGGACAGCAACTACGGATATTTGGCTTGAATGGAGGAGTTATACTGTCTGAAATGTGTCACGGCTAGGAAGTAATTCTGGGTAGTGGGGGGGGGGGGTCACAGGCATAACACACTATACACAACTGCTTTAATATAATACACAGTGTGCAGTTACATTGTGCAGAGATCCTAGAGAGAAAGCAGCCTATATCAGAGCTAGGAAGCTGTGTACACAATGCCCTATTACTTGCCCCACACAAACATGAATTTTGTTGTTGCCTCTATTAGTACAGTTACTAGACATACCAAGAATAATTGAAAGTTATATAACTTGTATAACATTTCTGTATTGGTAGATTCACCGCTATCTAGAACAGGACTTGGTGACAGTCCAGCACCTAAAATATTCCCAGGCTACCTCAGCTCCTCTCCCCTCAACCTACAATGCTCAGTATCTACAAACTCTTCTCCAGATCTCTGAAAGGCTGTGAAAGTCAGGGCGTACAATCAAAAATGATCATCTCTACTCACAACCCCTCAGAGGCAAACGTAGAACTACACCTCAGGTTTGGAAAGGTAGGTGGGGTTGGTGATAGAAATTAACAAAATAGCTGTCATTATGGTAAATATGTAGCTTTCATATCAGAAGACAGCGGCTTAACTGGGCCACTAGAGAGTTGGTTTATCACTGGGAGTTTCAATAGGACAGAACCCCAAGCTACATCTCCTGCGTGATTCTCATGAAAGACTACTTCAAATAGCAGTGACCCAAAAGGAAGACCTAGGCTCGGAAATCACATACAGTTTGTACTGCCTGAAAAAATGTTCAGTGATGTCCACGTGGCAGCAACAGAAACGTCACCCAAGGAAGCATTTTTGAAGGTTTGTAAAAAGTCCACTGTTCTGATAGAATATGCATTTGTAGGTTCTTAGAAGGATTTAACTTTATACATTGTGACAGTCAAAGAACAAGGCTGATCAGAAAGCTTTAGAACACAACTTCCTGGATGAAAATGAAATTAAATGAAAAGCTGTGATATTTACATTACCGATCCTGTACTATCCAAATAAGCTGTCTATGTAAAGCCATACAATGAAGCAGATATTTCCCATAGTTAGTACAGTTAGAGAAAATACAGGCATGTCAATAGCTTGATTAATATTTGCTTCTGTGGCCAACTTCGGGATTAGTCTTCACACACTTTGTCATTTTAGAATTTGAGAGAGAGAATGTGTACACGAGCTAGAGGCTCAAAAATCCTTACAGCCGAGGTAATCACAGCTACGACTGAAGAGATTTCTCAGAAAGATGTTTCTAGCCTTCATAGGAATGCATACTCAAATGGAGGTAGGATATGCCTCTCATGGATAAAGTACAGGTCCTAAGGAGGAACTGATGACTTTGTGGAAGAAGGAAGGCAGATACCCCTTGTAAAGGTTCTACAAACTTTGAGAGAAGCTAATAAAATGAGTCAGCAACTTGGAGGAAACTAGATACAGCTGTCAGGTGGCCAAACAAGACTGCAGCAAGCCTTCTCCCAGAGATGTAACAGTATCTATGCTACCAAATGACTCCGAGATGACTTGTAAAGCATCAGAAGACAGCGGCTGAGCCGGTCCACAAGACAGTTGGCCTATCTCAGGATATTGGGGGATGGGCAGCAAGGAAGCAATTGGAAACCAGACTGGCTTGTCCTGGAACACAAGGGCAAATAAACAGAATGGAAGCAAAGGGCCACTCCCTTAAAGGAGAGGAATTAATTCTCCCCTACTTGTTTATATAACAAACCACTGCCATATTGCCAACAGTATGGGGATCTCGGCAGAGGTAAAGGCATCCTGTAATGCCTCTAAAGTGAGAAGACCTGCCCTAACTTCCAGAATTATGACATGCAGAATGAACTCATGGGTCGATCATGTGCTTTATACAGTCTGCTTCAAATAATGCCTCCCCATCCTACAGTAGAAGCATTAACCCAAAATACCTTCAATACAGTGGAAAAATGGCTCTCCAATCAACATCTAATCCTAAACACCCAACACAACTAAGTCGCTCCTCTTCTCCCCCACATGCAGGACCCCCCTGCCATCCTTCGACATAACCGCTAACAATGGCACTATCATCTCCCCAGAAGCCCAAACTAAACTACTGGGTGTCATAGTTGATAACAACCTGAAGTTTGATGTGCATATCAATCAAACTATCAAAACCATTAATAAAAAACTTGGCTCTCTTTACAAAATCAAACCTTTCCTTACCCCACTTGCTAGAACTGCAATTGCCCATTCCCATCTGCTATCAACTCTTCTCTACGCCTCACCTCTATTCTCCAACTTAAACAAAACAGATCTTAATAAACTATCATCCTGCTATAACCACATTGCCAGATTTGATACTGACACAGCCTACCGGACACACCACTGTCACAACCTAAATCGCCTAGGACGGTTTGAACTGCCAAGCCTACTGCAGTTCAACCAGCTAATAGTGGCACAAAGTCCTTTACCAACCAGAAAATGCACCTGCACTAAAAAAATATTATCAGCCCCTACAACAGCACCCAGCCACTGCGATCATCCACTAGACTCCTAGTTCAAACATACAAATCTAACTACTCAGCTGGGGACTATCTGTTTGCCAACTCTTTTGGAAAAACATGGAACAGACTCCCAGCTGACTTGACTCTAGAACCCTCAATAACTCAATTCAAAAACAAACTCCAGAAATACTTCAAAACTCACTGGTTATGTCCTTGCACTAACCCCGACTAGTGACCTCTCTAATTCTTAGGTGCCTTACCTTCAACTACTTCTAACTTTTTTCTACTACTCTGTTTCAGGAAGGGTCAATTGTATAACTGCTGCTCAACGTGTCTTAAACCTGAATGTAATGTTACGTATATATAACTTTGAAAATAATGTTATGTTTTGTAAAGTCTCCCAACGACAACACCACCAATAAAATTCCAAGAAGAAAAGGTTCTGATGAAATCTATAATTTGTAGAAGAAAGCGCTCAACCAGTTTCACTATTTGTTACAATAAACTCGTGGTTTTGTATAAGAATTGGATCCTGTCACTGATTTTCTTCTTGGAATTTTATTGGTGGTGTTGTCGTTGGGAGATTGTTTGGATTCCTTGAAGCTTTGTTCGAGATTATGCTTTGTAAAGTATTTTATAATATGTTAGTACTATATGTGCTAAATGCTGGTATTGCTTAGGACTATAATCTGCTTGAAACTAGCATTTACTAAATGTTCAATGAGTATTATTATCTTGGAGCTTTTCTCCCTGGGCCTCCGCTGAAAATGGACATATATCCAGTCGGACTACCCCGGTCAACAAATGTAAAATAACAAATGTAAAATAAAAAATAAAATAAATAAAACAGGCAGGTTTTCATAGTAACTGGTAGGACAATGTCCTAATAAAGTCAAGCATCAACAAATACATCTAGATACAAGTCAGTTAAGAGGAATATTCCACATGTTGTACCTGGGGCTTCCAAAAGCTGTAAAAGGTATTTCCTGGACAGATATAGTTCTTTCAAAAGCTGTCTACCAACCTCTTGTGTGTGTATTACAGGCTGCCCAAAAACAGGTTATCAGGCACTGATCTGACTGCAGGGACATGAAGGGTCCTTTCACCTCCCTCTGAATCTGGGTTAAAAGAACCTGGCAAATACTCAGTGTGGTCAACAAAGCTCTTTACGAAATAACAGAAACTAGAAGAGGGTCTCATTCTGCCTTTGTAGTATACTTTAATGCCTTGGAAGGTTTCTACCTTTCTTCTTAGCTCCTTCCTCTAAGATGCAGTGTGAGCTATGCACTACTACTGCCCCCGGAAGATGCACAGGGCTAGACTGAGGATAGCATCATTGGTGACACTAGCAATGAAGAGAGAACAAACACTGTATATGGCCACAGGAAATCTTCAAGAGATGGAAAGAACAAAATGTAAATGAAAGTAAGCTCACACCTAGGACAACTCTGAAGAGGGCTATCAAAGATAAGCTAAAAGTCAACAACTGGTTTGTGGCCAATGACCATAAAAATGAAAATATCAGGGTGCTGGAATAGAATTGATGTTGATAGGATTTGCACCACGGAAATTTGTACAGCAGGTGACATCAGCATCAACATAAAAATGAAGAATGCCATTTTTTTTTACTGTGCAATGACAACAAAAAAAACAAAAACAAAAAAAAAACAGGTGCTATATCAGGTGTGTGTATACGTACCCCTGTAATTAACACTACTACTACCGGGATACTTAATTATTACCTGGATACTTAAGACCTTGTCATCAACATCAATGGCAAAAACTTGGGAACAAGCACAGTGCCAGTAGGAGTAACAAACAGTGACTGTACCAACTCCAGTTGAAGTACGTTATTGCAGCAATGATGCTGATGGGGAGAAGATGGGGGACTGAGGATTTCTCTCATAAGAATTTAATCTGATGATTTTTTTTCTTCCACCTCTCCTCTGATCTGCTGTTTTTTTTTTTGTGAGAAGAAAATGCATAGGTCCTGCCTTCCTGGTAGTCTCCCACACTCCTCTATTCATTTAACAGTTTCAGACAGATAAGAATACAAAGCTGATGGATGTCCTGTTCCTGTACTTCAGTTTTTAGAAAAGTCTCATGATTTAGCTCTCTCAGTTACAGGGTGGCCTTCTAGTTCTAGTTCTAGTTCTAGTTCTAGGCCTTCAAGGTTTCTGCCTTCTAGTTTTCTACCCACTGCCTACATAACAGGCACTTTGACGGGGTGTCTTTGTGAAGAGTTTTATGTCCCTCCCCACTTATACATGTAGATGGGTACATAATGCACTAATAAATTAAACATATGATTCAAAAACACATTTTTTGATAAAAAGAATGAGGAAGATAACACCAATAAATCACTGCACTCGAGTTCTGGTCTGCTGTGGGAAATAAGTGGTAATCTCAAGATGGAGAACCACTACAGTTGATGTAAAAGGAGAAGCTGATGACAACTTCCAGTGGACTCATGAGAACTTCAAAGCCAAAAGCCAGTGCTTGGAATTGGGAACACCCCTATATTACTTGACCTACTACAAAAAACACCCTGAATAGTCTCTCTGGTCTCACACTCAGAAATGCAACGGGATTTCAGTTACTCTCAAAGGAACTTGCACATTCAGGGTACATCAAATATCTGCAGTGTCTGACTTTTAGCATCAAATGTTGTCAAGCACAACCAAACTCTCTCTCAAATCATTGTGTATGCACACATATGTTTCCCATGTGCCCCAACAAATGCACTTCAGTTGTGTGCATATTAACATTTTCATGCTCTGGCATGCAGTGCAACACAAAGGTGCAGTTGCACATGCTCACCATATTAGTACATGCAGACGATGGACAAAGACAATTTGCATGAATATTAATGTATGCCGAGCAGACTCCCACCAGTTTATTATACATGTGTATTCTGAAAGGAAACAAGAAATAAGTAATCATGCTTCAGTACCAGCATCTATTAAAGACTATGACTTATTCAAACTTGCAGGTAGACACCTCAGAAAAATGCATTACTATTTTTAATAAAAATATAAACAATTTAAAAACTCAAACCTTAAGACTTCCTTGACCAGAAAGGAGTTCAGAAAACCCAGCATCTGTAGCAAGTAACCCCACAAACTGCATTGCAGGCCGTGGTTGGACAAATGCCAGTACAGCAGCATCAGTTACTTTCTTTCTACCAGAAATATCCAGTGATACAAGTCTGGGCAAGATATCAGTCTGTACTAATAAACGGAGAGCAACATCTGATGTGAACTGTTTATTGTCTGAAATATCCAAATGAGTTAAGTGTTTTAGCTCTCGAACCACATCCAAAATCTGAGATGTAGTCATCTTTAAACACTTTAAGTGGTACATCGTTAAAGATTTAAGCCTGTCTTTGCATGAAAGAAGTGGTGTAATGTCAGTAACATTTGTGTCAGAAATGTCCAGTTTCTCTAATTTTGGAAGCGAGGTTACATCTACTAGGTCTTCATTGTAGAAAGAAACACCAGCAATGCTCAGAGCCCGAAGGCCATGCAGTCGACTAAAACACCTTTCATAAGGGTCCTCCAAAGAAAGGGTTAGGGAGTTCAGTACAAGACACTGGAGATTTTGCTGGATCCATTTATTTGTGGCAAGCCCATTTATAATGTCAGTAATAGCAACGTCTGCATTAGCCTTTGATGCATCAAGTTCAACAAGTTTGTGATGGCAGAATGCTTTTTTAAATGCATCTGCAGAGATTTTTGCATTACGTATGCAAGCATGTTTCAAGCGCATGTGATGACCACGGAAGATACCCACAGTTGCTTCATTTAGCAGGCCTATCAATCAGAAGAAAAGAAGTGTATTAAAATTTGTATTTGCAGGGCAAATGAAAAAAAAATCTGCACTTAAACACTGTTCTTTGTCGAGACAAAATACTGCAAAGCTATGTCATGCCACTACCCTAATTATTTTCATACCAATATTAGAGGGGAAAAATAAGACAATAAAGATACTATTTATCCAAGATCTTGTTGAAATGAAGGATTTTAGATTTTCAGGACTATCGGTCCTAATAAACAAAAAAATATATATTAAAAGTCTCTACTTTTGTTCTGCTCCAGAAAACAGTTTAATAAACATGCCCAATGGGCTACGTTACTCAAAGGAAGAAACCCATACAGTATCAATGCATGTCACCTTCTGAGAAAGATGTTTATTTTTGTACAGCACCATTTCTGAATTATTTCTTAAGGCTGTACACCCAGGAGTTATATTTTGTAAATCATTTTATTAAATCATAAAGAAATGACAAGTAGAAATAGATTAAGAGAAACAAACCAAAGTAACATTTTCCATATTTATTTTCAATATACACAGGTTTTCTTTTTAACAAATTTAATTCACTCAACACTACATATATTGCTCAGTAGCGGTCTTCCCTCACACCTCACTCTTCCTTCTAAACGTAATCCTGCATTTGTTGTTCCCACAAATTTTATTTCTATATAATTTACTCCTTCCTTTTTCTAAAGATCCCACCACCAGTTATTTTATCTCCTGTACAATTTACAATACTTCAATTACATTTGGTTTCTATTCTGATTTCCATTTTATACTATTTGCTTTTGTCATCCAATATCATTAAACTTAGTAAGGCCTTACTATATCTGGGTAAATGTCTGGAATCCCGTACTCCAGCTCAAAAGAATAATTTCCTCAGTTACAACCAATTCGATCCCCCCAACATTTCTGAAAATACTCTCAACCTGCTATCTTTTCACACTTTCCTAACTGCATCTCTGTTTCCATCACAGATCCAGCATTTGCTATCTAATTGAGGGGAAAATTCTCTGGTCTGCTTGGGATATAAAAATACCAATGCATACATGTCCATGCAAAAATCCTAAACTTTCTAGATTCTGCTGCATACTTGGGAACCATACAGCTGCATCCCTCATTGTTCCTTTAAAACTGTCTTTTTTCCCCCAATATACTCTAGCCTCGTTTAAGTGAATCATACAGTTATCATGCAATATTTTACATGCCCTACTAATTATCACTTTTTTAAAGGCAACTTCTGCTCTTAACTCAACTAAAACTACCAGAAATGGTCTTTCACTCGACATTCCGCTACCCCTTTCCCAAGCCTATACTGTGTTACCAATCCCTGGTAGGGAAGGCAGTCTCTAATCTGCAGTCCAAACTTCTGCTTAACTTCTGCCAACTCTACTACATTTCCATCCCTAGTTATTTGGTCTTAATATCTTTCCAACAGTAACATTTACCTACTTGCAGTCATCCTTTTAGTTCTTAGAATGTTCTACTACTACTCTATGAATATGCTATTTTGTACTGCTGTTATTCTCCTTAAAAACTTGCATCCAAAATCCTATTATCTCATTTCATGACCCCCACACACAAACCATCATCATCATCATCATCATCATCATCCATTCCACTTCAATTTTCAACACTCTTCCTGTGTTATGTATGAGCTTTAAATGCATAATTGTAAAGCATCCCTTCAAATCAGAAAATCCTAAAGCATCTTATTCCCTGGTGAGAATTAACTTATTCCACTTCACAATACCTATCTTCCCCTCCCAAATACATTCCTTTAGCTCTTAACTATTGTTCACAACTTCTCCTCTAGTTGGTAAAAATATGCCTAACCAGTATATAAAACTAAAGGGAATAAACATTTACTCTGCTTGTATCTTACTCCTCTACCATGCAGGCTGTGTCTTTTATTAGAGTCACCCCTCTCCTGGGGAACTATCTTCATATGGATCATGGAAAGGACCTTGGGACTTTCTGAACATTTTGCGGCCACCAAGCTGATTCCTAGAGAAGATTCTTTGAGGGGTCGTAAAACATACACACACTCATAGCTCTCAACCTTCCATCTCCAAAATGAGTAACACTAGCCCTCATAATGTGAAACAAATGGACAAAATGTGGAACACATACTAATGGCTTACTAACAACTTCAACAAGGAAGGTCATTGGATGGTCAAAATATGCTAGTTTTACTTATAAAGATCTTTTAATGAATTAATATGAATAATTTTTATTTATCATGGATTTCACTTAAAAAAAATTCCTAACACTGAATGTGTGACAAACTCTTTCAATGTGGAACTTCAAGGAACTTTGAGGAACATGAACTTAAGACCCCAAATGAGGTACGTTTCTCGTAATGAGGTATACTTGAGAGGTATGCACACACTGCAGACAGTGTCTTACCTTCCTGCTAACACCTGAATAGTGTGTCTTTAACCTTGCGGTCAAACAAAGAAGTTCCGTCAAAGGGAGCATTGACAAAGGAGGACTTGAAAGGCTTTGTGAAATCACACAGGCACATCCAGGCATGTCTCCTAATGGAAATGCCTAAACCTGCCGCCCTTGAGGCACCTTCAGCTGCACGTGAAATGAGTCTCATGGACGAACTTGAAATGAACTATAGGGTAGCTATCTGTGAGGCAATAAAGCCTCATATATTTCAAGATATGTAAAATCTTGCCTTGCTGTATACTGAATGTTAAAACTGTTGTTCTCATATGCTGTACTAATACATTGTATATTGGCTTTCTGTCTGGAGCTTTTCTCCTCGGGCCTCCATTGAAAAAGTACAGTTGTGTACCTACCATAAATGTAGATGTTAGAGTGTATTCACTGTTGCAGTCATTACAAATGGGTTATCCTGCTGGCAGGCTACCTGCAGTCAGCCTGAATTCCAAAGTCCTGGTCCGACGTCGGTTGCTGTCGCCTCCTCCCTGACATCAGTGCGCCAGGGGTATAAAAGATGCAGCCGACGCCATTTTCTTCAGTTTTTCTTGCCCCAGATGTCAGGTGCCCCCAAAAGGGTAGGCTAATTTATGCGAATAAACATATCCTCTGCATCTTGCTCTGTCACACCTGCATGTCCTCTCTCACCACGTCCATAAACCTCATCTTAGGCCTTCCTCTTTTTCTCTTACCTGGCAGCTCCATCCTTAGCATCTTTTTCCCAATATACCCATCATCCCTCCTCAGCACATGTCCAAACCAACGCAATCTCGTCCCTCTTGCTTCGTCTCCAAACTGTCCAACATGAGCTGACCCTCTAATATACCGATTCCTAATCCTATCCATCCTAGTCACACCGAGTGCAAATCTTAACATCTTTAACTCTGCCACATCCAGCTCTGACTCCTGCCTTTTTGTCAATGCCACTGTCTCCAACCCATATAACATAGCTGGTCTCACTACCCTCTTGCAGACCTTCCCTTTGTGGAAGAGAGGTGAAGAAGAGAGTACAGGCAGGGTGGAATGGGTGGAGAAGAGTGTGTCAGGAGTGATTTGTGACAGACGGGTACCAGTAAGAGTGAAAGGGAAGGTCTACAAGAGGGTAGTGAGACCAGCTATGTTATATGGGTTGAAGACAGTGGCATTGACAAAAAGGCAGGAGTCAGAGCTGGATGTGGCAGAGTTAAAGATGTTAAGATTTGCACTTGGTGCGACTAGGATGGAAAGGATTAGGAATCAGTATATTAGAGGGTCAGCTCATGTTGGACAGCTTGGAGACAAAGCAAGAGAGACGAGATTGCGTTGGTTTGGACATGTGCTGAAGAGAGATGATGGGTATATTGGGAAAAAGATGCTAAGGATGGAGCTGCCAGGTAAGAGGAAAAGAGGAAGGCCTAAGATAAGGTTTATGGACGTGGTGAGAGAGGACATGCAGGCAGTTGGTGTGACAGAGCAAGATGCAGAGGATAGGAAGAAATGGAAAGAGATGATCCGCTGTGGCGACCCCTAACGGGAAAAGCCGAAAGATGATGATGAAACATGCATGCAGTAAATCAAAATTCTATCTTCATCTATAAGCAAATACACCACATAGGTTGTATAGAATAGAGAAGTACAGATAAGGCCCAGCAAAGGAAAGGGGGATGGTGGGTGGGTAACCTGGACTGCAACAGTGAATACACTCGAACATCTACATTTATGGTAGGTACACAACTGTGCTATGTTCATCGTGTTTCACTGTTGCAGTCATTACAATTGGGTTGAATCCCAAAGCTAAGGTTGGGTGGCTGGGGCTAAATAGGATTAGGAGAGGCTATGAGGCCCTGCAGAACTGCAGTGGCAAAGCCTGCTCTAGATTTAGAGTAGAGAGGTAAGTGATAGTGCTTTGTAATAGTATGCACTGAACTCCAAGTTGCAGCCTCTAAGATGTCTTTGGTTGGTACTCCTCTGAGGAAGGCTGCTGAAGTGGCTGCTGCTCTGGTTGAATGTGGCCTAATGCCCTTAGGCACTGATTTGCCATGCTGTGAATAGCAGAAACTAATGCAGTGGCCTATCCACTTGGAAATAGTCTGCTTTGAGATACGCTTTCCTTGTGATCTTGCAGCATATGCCACTAGAAGCTGCTCAGTGTTTCTGAAAGCTTTGGTTCTGTCCAAGTAGAAGCGTAGCTGCCTGTGAATGTCCAAAGAATGCAGAAGTCTCTCACCCTTATTCTGTGGGTTTGGATAAAAGGTAGGCAAATGAATTGTTTGACTCAGGGACACACTGGACACTACCTCAGGCATAAATATCGAGTTTGTCCTCAGAGAAACCCTGTCCTGATGGAAAATGATAAAGGGTTCCACATCCATGAGTGCCTGTAACTCTGAGACTCGTCTTGCAGAGGTTATTGCTATGAGCCGAGCTGTTTTCCAAGATAAGAATTTTATATCGGCTGTACAGGCTGGCTCAAAAGGAGGCAGTGTGAGTTTTTCCAAGACATAATTTAGGTCCCATGCAGGTATTGGTGCTCTCCTTGGAGGTCTTATGTTTTTGGTCCCTCTGATGTACTGCCTTAGTAATGGATGAGAAAATAGAGGTGGTTCTGTATTGTAGTGAGCTGAAATGGCAGAGGTATGAATCTTAATTGAGGAAAAGGATAGGCCTTTGTCCAACATCTCAGTTAAGTATTGTAAAATCTGAGGAATATTTGGCACAATTGTGTCAATTCCTTGTGCCTGGTTCCAAACACAGAATCTTCCATTTTTCTGCATAAGATTTTCTGGTGCTAGGCCTCCTGGCCTCCAAAATAACATCCATCACTGCTTTAGACAGGCATGTTTTGAATGGTTACATTATCCGCCATGCTGCCAGGTTTAAGGTCCTGAGATGGCTGTGCAGGATCTGACTGTTTTGTTGGGTCAATAAGTGAGGAATTTGAGGCAATGTCCAGGCTGGGCATTGAGACAAGCTCTTTAGGATTGGGTACCAGTGCTGACGGGGCCAATCTGGGGCAATCAGTATAATTTTTGGCTTCTCTTGTCTGACCTTTAGGAGTACCCTGGGGAGGAGAGGCAGTGGGGGAAAGGCATATACTGTTAAGTTTTTCCACCTGAAAGATAGAGCATCCACTTTCCATGCTAGCTTGTGATAAGTCCTTGTGCAGAATTTCTGTAGTTGGCAGTTGTGAGGCGAGGCAAATAGGTCTATGTCCGGGCATCCCCAATTCCTTGTTATCATGGTGAAGACTTGCGGATCCAATTTCCACTCGTGGGGATCCATTAGGTTTCTGCTTAAATTCATCTGCCAGAGAATTTATTCTTCCTTGCAGGTATTGTGCTTGCAGATGTACTTGGTAAGTCAATGCTGTGTCCCACAAAGTCATGACTAGTCTGCAGAGGGGGTAGGAATGTGTGCCTCCATGCTTATGTACCACATGACTGTAGAATTGTCCATCTTTATCAATAGTTGTCCTGAATGAAGTAGATCCTTGAAGGCTGTCAGGGCATTTTGAACAGCTAGCATCTCTTTGTGACTGATATGCAGATGCACTTGGCTTGTGGACCATGTGCCCTGAATACATCTTCCTGCCATATGGGCCCCCCAGGCATAATCTGATGCATCTGTTGTTAATGTCTGCCTGGCTGTGGGTAAAATGAAAGGCTGTCCCTTGTTGTGTTGACAGGCCTCTGCCCACCATCGAAACTCCTGTTGCAGGCAGGGAATGAGGGTAATTATTGTTTCCAGGCTGTGGCAATGTTGAGCCCAAACACTTTTTAGATACCACTGTAGTTTCCTCATATGCAGTCTTGCATATGGAATTAGAAGAATGCAGGATGCCATGAACCCAAAGCCTGCAGAATTTTTCTTGCAGATAACTGGGACTTTGTTGCCAACATTTTGAAATAAGTAGTCAGTTGTCTTTGTCTGGCGTGAGATAAGCCATCTGGGCAGTTGCATTTAAGCTTGCACCCAGGAATATTATCTCTTGTGAGGGTACTAGTTTTGATTTCTTTTCATTTACTGTGTACCCTAGGCATGTTAGTAATCTTTTTACAAACATGCCAGATGCTGTAGTAAAATGTCCTTGTTCTCTGCTTGAATAAGGTAATCGTCCAAGTAAGGATAAATTTGTATTCCTCTGTCTGAAAGATGCAATTACAGGTGCCAGGCATTTTGTGAAGACCCTGGGTGCAGTAGATAAGCCAAAGGGCAGTGCAGAGAATTGGTAGTGCATTGAGCCAGCTATAAATCTGAGGTATCTTCTGCATGAATGTTGGATTGGGACATGCAGGTATGCCTATTTTAGTTCTAAGTCACAAGCCATGCCTTCTTGCCCAGCATGGGCAGAAGCTGCTGCAGAGTCAACATTTTGAATTTCGGAATATCCAGAAATGGGTTTAGAATGGATAGGTCCAGTATTGGTCTCCATGCATTGTCCTTTCTGGGCACCAAGAAGAGTCTTGAGTAAAATTCTAGTCCCTGCTCTTGCAGTGGCACTCGCTGTATGGCCCTCATGTCCATGAGGGGTGAAACTTGTTTTTGAGACTCTGCCCATTGATTGTGTGGCAGATCTGGCATTCCGTTTGCCCTTGACAGGGTGTGAAAATGGAACCTGTAGCCTTGAGAAACTACATTCAGGACCCATTTGTCCTGTGTGATCATGTGCCAATTTTGTGGAAAATGTGCTAGTTTTCCCCCTAAAGGGGCTGCCAGAAGATAAGTGCTTGGTGCTGGCAGGGGAAAGTCATTGAGACTGTTTCCTGTATGGCTGTGATTGATCTTCTCCGCTTTTGGAGGTAGAAGCACCCCATTGTTTAGGTCTGTATGAGCCCTGGGGCTGGGATCTGCCTCTGGGGCGTCTGTATCTGCCTCTTTGTGGCCTGTCTGACACTGGAAAGGACCAATTTGTTGCAGGCTAGTTCCTGCTAAACCTGGGAGGTTGTAACTGTAAGAAATCCTTGACTGTTTGCATAGATTTAGCTTTGTCCTCCATTTTCTTCAACACCTCTTCTGCTTTAACACCAAACAAGGTATCATGCTGTAATGGAGCATCTGATAACTTTGCTTTAACATGATCAGGAAGATTCTGTTCCTTTAACCAAGCATGCCTCCTAATGACAGAACCTCAGAATAGCGCCCTGCAGGAGGCCTCCAGAGAATCAAAACCACATTGCAAAGTATGCTTTCCCACTTGTTCAGCTGCATGCAATAAATCCTGCATTTATTTGTTTTCTGCACATTCAGAATTTGTCAACATTTTCTGTTTTAGTAGTGACATAAGATATTGTTGATATTTAAGCATATGAAACTGACAATTTAAGGCCCTTACAGTCAAAGTAGCAGAAGTGTAAATCTTTTTCCCCATCTGTCCAGGGCCCTAGAATCCCTATCAGAGGGGATAGGGTTTTTTTGCAGTGGATGCCTTGACCCCTTTGGGACCCTGAGATATAGTTTCTGGGTCAGCAGCAGGGTTTTTATAAAGAAATTTATGTGAATCAGGAACCCTGTAGTATCTGTCTGGCTTAACAGGAGCTGGAGGTAAAGAGTCAGGAGTGAGACTGGACTCTATATATACATCATCTACAATGTCTAAAACGGGAGGAATAGCAAGGGGCCTGTGCTGAGGCAGTAAAAGAAAATCTCTGAGCCTTTTCTTAGATTCTGAGTAATCTTGGCTCCCTCATAGTATGCAGGGTCTCCCCAAAAGAATAATCTTCAGGAGAGGCTGAAGGGATAGATTCTTCAGCATCCGAATCCTCATAAGGAGGAAGAGAGTATCCCTGTTCAGAAGAGGAATCAGAGGAAATGGAAACCTGATCTGAAGATTCATATTCTGTCTCTTGCCTAGGTCTCTTATCTGGAAGGGGATGGGAACCCATGATCAAAGTAATTAGGTCTTCGGCCATTTTAAGCATCTGTTTTTTAGGCATGGAGGCCTGTCCAGGGGAATGTTGTACTTGTTTCTTTGTCTTTAGAGGTGCTTTAGTCTTTGCCTTTGAAGCTGAAGTCGTTTTTACATATAAGCTGTGTAGGCCTGTAAACCTCCTCAGAAGCCGATGCCTGCTCAGCAGCTCCGGACCCATCTGAGGGAATAGTTTCCAAGGGTCCAATACCTTGAGTTTCCAGCGGCCTAGTCAGCTCCACGTTGGAGTTGGAAGCGGCCTGTGGCTCTGAGGTAGTGGACGTCAGGGGCTGCAAAAGTGCCTCACTGAGAACCGGCGACTGGCCTAGCCGAAGCCTCATCGTCTGTTTTGGACCTTGGATGCCTGTCCTTTTCTTTGTCTTTGCGCTTTTTATAAATTCCGGTAGTCGGCTGGAATACAGTAAGAATGAAAATCCTTATGAGGTATTTGCTTCCCACAAGAAATACAATTATTAACTTTTTCTGACATCGGTCTTGAGCAAGAAAAAAGTTTCCCCAATGGGGTACTTAGCTTTAATGAAGACTTCTGAGATTTTCAAGTTCAAATTTCAGATCCGGAGTCGGCTGACCGGCACTTGCGAACTGCTTTTGCTTCGGGCACCGTGAGGCAAGAAAGACTGGAGAAAATGGCGTCGGCTGCATCTTTTATACCCCTGGCGCACTGACTTCAGGGAGGAGGCGACAGCAACCGACGCCGGACCAGGACTTTGGAATTCAGGCCGACTGCAGGTAGCCTGCCAGCAGGATAACCCAACTGTAATGACTGCAACAGTGAAACACGATGAACATCGGGCTACCTTGGCCCAATGGACTTTCCCGGTTAACAAACTGAAATAAATAAATAAAATAAATAAAGGTCTTTGCCTTAGGAGTAATGGTCCCGGAGAGGGATTTAGAGGGTTTGTTTGCCATATTTCAATGCAACCTGATACCCGGACATGGCCACACCAAGCACTTCAGCGCTTATTGCAAAAGCAGTAATGCTAGCGTTCCTTTATGTACATTCTTGCTATCACTGCCTTACTGCAGCCTAAAAAGGCCACAGCTATACCAAATTATGTTCTAAAATGTTAAACTGCACTGATCACTTATTTCATGCAAGAATCAAGGAACAAGTGATGGCAATGTGTCAAAACCAGGAACAATTCATTTAAGTTTTAGTATAATTCCCAACAAACGCTAATACGACAGCAAGGTTTGCATCAACTTGCATTGTGTCAAGACCTCCAAAGCTCTCAGTGTCTGACGTTCACCTGGAAATCATACATTCGAGAGGGCAGACTGTAAAATATAAGGCAAATCAGGAACAGTTGAAACTTGAGGCACGTATAACAGATTATGCTGCAGTGCATTACTCACTTCAATGAATGATGGCATTACTGCTTTTGCACTCACTGTTGAAGTGCTTGGTTTAGTGATGTCCCCTTATGAAGCGGTTATGTATTACTTTCCACTTCTGACAAGAACCCCCCCCCCTCTGTAAATTTACTTCGAGAAGACGTTAAACATTCTCCCCTAAATATTCTGTTCATCGGGTGCCAGTTCAAACAGATTTACATTGAGACCTGGATGACCTAGCTACTTTTCCGTGACATATACATATTTATTTTATTTTATTATTAACTCTACTTGTGTTAAAATTAAATTAAGTTTTGCATAATGATGCAATTTCTGAACATGGCAAGAAGTACAAAACTGTAATGTCTGGAACGCTGACAGTCTGGCAATTTAACTGCAACAAGCTAACTTTTGCATTACTACCTAGCAACTTAGACTTCAGAATGAGAACTAGTTGCAAAAGGCAGTAGGTGAACTATTTGAGTGAATTGGGTACAAGCCATTTTGTGGCATAGGTTGTTTGTGAAGCTTTTGTTGATGACAAATGTAGCTAAAGTCACATGCATAACAAATTTTACATAACTTTATTTTTTGATTAACAGTTAATCCATCTAGATTGTGGCCTCTGTCCAGTGGAGGCTAAGGGGTAGAAACTCCAAAAACAAAACATACAGGTTTATAAATATTTACTATGTTACTGATCTGTGCGGATCTTTGGAAACCTAGCCATATATCAAATGAAGTTGTTTAGCCCTTACATTTTATATACAAACAACCCACAGACCAGAGTTTAGAGGTTCATAGGAGTGTACTAGGTTAATGACCACTTCATAAGCCTCGCCATGAAACCCAAACATTGAGGTGTACTGCAGTGGAAGTGCATCATTTGAATGAATGACAATCTCTGTTTCTACAACTCTCCTCTTAGGTAGCTGATATTTGTGGTGCCACAGATTATCACTGAAATAATTTTTTCACAGCTGTTCCAAATCTGTTACACTCCGATAAAATGGGCACTTAAAACTGTATACATAGCTTTACCATCATTTTCTGTGGACATCAATCTTCACTGAAAATCCACAGTTTCTTAGTTTGTTGCGTTAACTAAATGACTAAATATATAAAATAGTTATATAATTCTCACTTTGTGGTAAAAGAAGGCTGAGTCAGTTCATTTGCATGTTAATTCTCCTAAAATTGCTGCAGTCATCCTTGGCTATGTGTTAAGTGTTTTTGATCTTGGACGTACTGGATTAACCAATGGGTGCCAGCAGAGGTGAAGACGGCTGTATTCAACTTGATGAGGCACTAACTACATTGTTTTCTGATCTGACAGTGATTTTCATTTCACTAAATGTGAGGTTTAAATGCTGATCTGTTTAAGATGTCTTAGTCATTTCAATGTATGTATGTATTTGAATGTGTTAAGTAGTGTAACCTACCCATGTATTCATCAAAATGTAGTGCATTTAGGCACTGGCTAGGTGCAGCCTGTGGAGAGACAAGGATTGGCTTAATTATTTGGGGGTGGGTATGCTGTTTTATGAAATGATACGCATTTGACTTTCTACAGAATTTCTTTCAGTTGTGGAACTCAGTCATAATGGAAGGTTGGCAGGAGGTTAGTACAGCCTTTTTTATAAATCAGTACTTTAAAGAGTTTTACTATTTGTGGCTGATGACAGTGCCAGTATAAATGATTGTCATGATTTGCTGTAGGTGACTTGAGTTTTGTAGCAAGTTTTACAGATAATGGCTATATTCTGTTGTTTAAGCTGTATGTAGATTTTGTGCAAGTCATTGGGAGATGCAGTCAGCTTTGTAGAAGATGGTTGCTAGAAGAATGAATATGATTTGTTTAGACCACACACTTGTACAATATAGGTAAAATGAACATTTTTATGTTTTGGTAGACTGCTATTTAAACTGTGAATACTTGATGGCATCTTGTGTTTGGTGTAATTACTAGGTAATTTTAAATAGAAAGTATGTATTTGGTGTACCTCTTATTTCCATGTTTTACGGTTTATATAGTGTAAACCTTTGTATTGTAGTTTTTTTTACTGGTTGCTGGTTTTATACTACTATGTACTCTGCGTGTGCATTTACTTTGGTGTGTGCATGTGGAGGAATGTTATTTACTATGATAACTGGCTATTTTTTCACTGATTGCTTGGTAGTCTGGTTTTGGAGGGGGTGTACCACATTCTTTTTTCTTTGCTCTGCAGGATTTTATCTCAAATGAGAGTTTTAATGAGTCTATTTTTTTCACAATATTTATTGCGTTTTCTTTTTGTGGATAGTGAAAATGCATTAAGAATTAATTCTGCTGAGGGGTTGTGAAATCCAAGTTCTGACTTTGCCTCCCAGTAGTGATTATGTTTTATTGTTTAGATACTGGGTAGGTTTTCCTGCTGTCTCAGTTGAAGCAGCAGTCCACTTCACACAAAATCATGGCACCAGTAATACACTGTGGTACACACAAGTCTACTGAAGGATGTTACAGGTTAGTGTACATTTTATGTTTTGACAGCTTATTTAAATTCTCTTTAGTTATTTATGTCAACTCTTGAATTTTGGGGTACATTCTGTAGGAAGAAGAAATAAGTATGAATGATGCATTCAGTGTATTTTTGTGCCATGTTTAGTGAAGTAATAGGATCATAGGTTTATACTAAACTAATGACCAGCAGGGTCTTTACAAGCCTAGCCATGCAAGCCAGCCTAGTTTTGTCCTCGAGTTCCTTGGATACCTATATGGTGGGGTATTTTAGTAAAGAGATAACTAAGCTTTGTGAGGGGGATATGTTAGTCTTGGATTTTTGAAAATAGGGAATACACTGTAAATAATATTTTGTAAACTGTGTTGTGCACAGAGTGTTTTATAGAAGGTTTTGTGTTAGGTTGCCAAAAAGTTCTGATAAAAAGCAATAATCTTATTATAAGATGTATTAAAAGGGGGCCAATATGTGTTAATCATATGAATTGTCAGGGTGATGCACAGACACATTACATATAATACCCTGGGCATTACAGACCACCTAGCATTAGAGAGAGTGAAAGCCTTTCCTATTAATATATTCCAGGCCATCTGCATCGGATTGATCCTTGATAGCAACATGTGTGCAATCTATACTTCCTGTGACCGCAGAGAAATGGATGATGTCATAAAATAGCTTGTACACTACTGGTTCTCGCCTCCCTGCTATCCTGAGCAACCATTAATGCTCGTCCACATAATTTGCATATGGCTGTGCCTTAGGGCATCTATAAGCTGCCCCTGTCCATAAGGACCACAGGTGACAAGCCAAGGTTGAATTTGCAATTTCCCATCCAATGGTCCAAATTGCATTTGAATAGGCTTAGGGAAAAGCTTTGTTTCACATGAATGAGGAGTCTGTTCCAGAAAAGGGGTAATCTCATGAGACACACTCCTATCATTGTTTTGTTTACATCACAGACAAGGTTTACATCCTTAGATCAAGTAATTCTAGTGCTACTTGTTTTGATAATATATAGCAGATCCAACAGGGCTGGATCAAAGAATGTTTTGTAGGTTAGGAATAGATCATCCCTCAGTAGTCTGCAGACCAAGTACAGGGAAAGGGCTTTGAGGCAGTCTGCATAGGTCACATTATTTAAACTCTGTATTCTTTTAGGGAATAAGGTTTGTGGTTGCTCCATCCATTGCAAATGCCTGGTAAGGTACATGCCTAAGGATGCACTGTACTCAATCACTGTTCTAGTGATGGCGGAGTATAGTGGGACTATGATCTTATTAGAGTTGGATACCAAGCGCTTGCTTATAAATTGTGCCACATGGTAGGATCTTCTCACCACCATGGACATGTAGTGATCAAAGTTCTGGTTACTATCAACCTGAGATCCCAAGTCCCTTACCACTGGGTCTACTCTTAGGGGAGTGTTATCCATGTTATTACTTGCAGGGATGGTTGTCTTTCCAAAAGTTATAATTATGCCTTTTTTGTATTGAGCTTTAGGCCATGGTTCTGGCACCAGTTATTTGTCTGTTTCAAACCCTTCTGGAGGACATCTACAAATTTAAGGTTTCAATGATTGCATCTAGCCTGCAGTCATCAGAAGATCTGGTCAGCCAAAGGCCCTCTACATTTGTCCTGACTTCAGAGAAGTATATTCTGAACAGAAGAGGTCACAGTACCAAGCCCTGTGAGTGGGACACCACTAGTAACAGGCCTCTTGGTGGAGGTGGATTCCCCCACTAACTTCAAGTGTCCTAACCAGGAGCCATTTGGCTATCCATTGGGCGACACAGGGATTTATGCTTAAATTTTTGAGTTTGTCTAGAATACCTGAGTGAGGTATTGTGTCAAACACCTTTGCTAGGTCATGGATGGCAGTGTGACTATAGGAAGTACTGTCAGCCATGCCAGAAGTAGGGTAGTGGATATATGACTTGTGCCAACACAACTAGCTGGAACTTTGTAAAGAATTATATGTCATTTGTATATCAAACTGAAAATGTATTTGTGAGGTTTGCTTGTGATAAAATGCATCAACAGTGAACCTGCTGGAATGAAAAGAAATATACATGTATTACTGTAACTGAATTAAATATATACGTTTTAATAGGGGACACTGGGACAGCAGAGGTTAACCAGCTAGCTTACTTTAAGCAAGATAAGGGAAATATAAATGAACTGTTAAACCATTAAAACAAAGGCTTCCTAGTACAGGCTTTGTGTCTCTGGCTGCATTGAAACCTGTGAAATACCATCTTTATGGCCTAGCCCAGTGGTTCCCAAACTTTTTCGATTCTCGGTTCCCTTGCTGAATCCAGGATTTCCCAAGGTGCCCCCCGTGGCACGCATAAAGTGCATATTTCATTTATTTACTTATTTATTTGACATTTGTTTAACGAGGCTGCCCAACTGGACTAGGAGACCCGGTGAGAAAAGCTCAAAAGTACAATAAAAAGACAATTACCAAAAAAAAGTGTACATTCTGCTAAACAGCATTAACACTGATCTACTATGGTTGAGAGGTAAGCAAACCTAACGGCAACCTTATTAACTTTAAGTTTAGAAAAGCAATATTTAAAATCTGTCCCTATTAAGTCAACATAAAGTTCTTCCATCTCCTACTTACTGCTTGACATAATTTCTGTCTTCTTGACTCTTGATATTATGATTACCTTGTGATTAATGACTGACAGTGAAACTCACGTCACATTTTATTAGGTTGTTCTTGTCATGTGGCTAATCCTTCCTTTTCCCAACTCTCTTTTTTTCTTCCTTCTGCCCAACTACAGTGATCTCACTTAAAGAAAATCCCATGGAAATGCTTCAGTCCAGAGGCATGATTAATGCAATTTGGCCACAAGAGCTTCCTCAGAGCCTTTCCTCTGATGAATGTACAGCAAGGATTTGTTTGGGGTACCGTGCAAGTTCTGCATAATAGAAATTTTTTTTGTGGAGATTGTATTCCATTTTTATTAACTTTTTTTTAAATTGAAGAGCGTTATTAAATCAGCACTATATTACATTAAATTCCCAGTGTCTTCGTGCTGCGCTATCCCAAGAGTCTGAGCCTAAAACTGTTAATAGTTGCTGGTTTTTGTGCTGTGGGCAGTACAAGCAGCTAGTTAGTGCTGCAGGCTTTGATGCTGCTTTACTGTGTGTGAAGCCTGTCAGGAGTGGGGCGAGCGTGTGCCAAGCCATGGAGAGGGAGCCGCTTCATAAATCACAACCGACTGACCTCTGTACTTCATACACGAGTGCAAATAAATGAGCCTGCTTGAATGGTAATCGGTATAGCATTACACACTTCATCCGAGGGGAATTCAGGGCTGCTTTCAAGATGCTAGACATGGGATGACACACCGATTACCTCAGGCTTGCCACAGAAAGTCATACACAAACAGTGGAACGCAGTAACATTATGCATTTAAAAACTGTGTTAAAAAGTAGTCAGTAGGTTGATTGGACGACTTAGATGTTCGCAATTTGCAGTCATTGTTTAATGTGGAAAGTAGGATTAGCAGTTAAACAATATACACAACTACTTTGTAAATTTAACCTGTGGAAACTAATTGTGTACTTGCTCTTAAGTGAGTTCTATGTGCTCTTTAAAGTTAGTTCGGCTGGTAGCTGAAAATGGCCACTAAGCTAAACGCTAAATAAATCAGTCACGCCTTTACTGCTAGTACGTAGAAAGGATAGATGAGATTTTATATCCATTTAATTTTCTGGACACTAAAATGTCAGGAATTTGAATGTGTGGCATTATGTCTTGGTGTCAAAATGGAGGAACCATGAGACAGAACTAAAAACATTTTAGAGGTGGCTCTAAAATTAGTTTCTGAGAATGCTGCATACTTTACTTCCACCAATCGCTCTACCCAATTGGTCCTGGTTCAAGTGGCATTCCGTCCAAACTGAAACTACCCCTACATTCACTGCTTGACTAGATACACTGACTCCATAATCTCAAAAGGGATAAAACAACTTATGCAAAAGTAGGTAGGCATCTCAATCTTGCAGCTTCATCTTCTTTTCAAAATGACAACGCAAACCTACAACTAACCCTCAACTTACGCATTCCCATAAAAATAAACACAACTTGGATAACACTTTTCACCACTACAACAGCCCAATACGACACGGACGTCTGAAAATGCTTGTGGTTATAGGTCATCTATTCCAGTGTTTTTAATGCATAATTCCCCCATAACTAAAACATAGTCAATATTTTATGCTCTTCCACATGTATTTTATTTTAGGTTTTCTAAAATATTGTATAAGTGTGGAAGGGGGGGGGGGTAAAAGAACCAAATCTAAAAAGAGCTCGAAAGAATAACCTACATCTGGTACTTACCATCTTGGTTGAAAGCTCGCTGATGGGGTTCTATATTAGAACACCGAACTTTCAAAATTTCGAGTGTTCTAATATCGACCCGTTTTCAGCAGACGCTGAAAATATCGAAGAAGCAGAAAACAGATTTTTTTCCTAGGGAAAGAATTCGGTTGTCCGTTTCTGTTGCTTTGGTATTTTCAGCACTGTGGTGGAAAGTTACAGGTCGGGTTCGGGTAAGTGTGCGATTGTGTGGACGTGAGGGTTATGGCGGGGTAGGTGAGTAAGGGTTAGGGCGCGGGTCAGGTAAGTGTGCGATTGTGTGGGCATGAGGTTTAGGGTGGGGTAGGTGAGTTAGGGTTAGGGCGCGGGTGAGGTGACTGTGTGATACTGACGGACCTTAGGGTTTGGGTTAAGGTAAGTGGACAGTTAGTGGTGTATGTATAGTTTAGTGTAGCGTTTGGTGTAAGAGTTTAGGTGCATGTGTGTGGATTGCTGTTTGTTTGGTGTGCTTGTGTTGTGTGTATGTGTTTTGGAACAGCAAATTTTTTCCCTAGGAAAAAATTTGCTGTTTTGCATGTTCGATGTTTTAAATTTTCGATTAATAGGGTTTGATATTAGAACACTCGAAATTTTGAAAGTTCGTGTTCTAATATAGACCCTGCCGACGGTATATGTTCCTTTCTATTTTTTCCCTCCAAATTCTACACTTATTTTCCATAATTTATTTTAGTTTCTAACTACAATACTTGCTTATTATGCTGAGAACGCAATTTGCTACCCGGTCAAATTTGTTCTGAAAGCATTTGCAACGAAAGTTCAACCAATCAACTGTCAGAGGGGAATCTGTGTTACATACGTTTGAACAGTTTTAAAGGGTCGGAGCTGTGTTCGTAGGACAAGAACAATACTGTATTTTACTATGTAGCTGCATAATAATTAAGGGAAGAGGTCTTTGCCATCCTAGAGTTGGTCTGTAGTTTCGGAGAGTCTGCATAGCCTTTGATGATTCTTTCAAGAGGTTGCAGTTTTCCATAGTATACTTAATGCCAGTTCTGCTAGTTCGCACCACCCCTGTGAGGAAGCCACAGCTCCCCAGGGTGCCATGGAGCACACTTTGAGAACCCCTGGCCTTACACAACCATAAATGTAGATGTTTGAGTGTATTCACTGTTGCAGTCATTACATTTGAGTTATCTGCTTGCAGGTAGCCCACAGTCGGCCTGATTAACAAAGTCTTGGGTCCTGCGTCGGTTGCTGTCCCTTCTTCCATGACGTCAGGTCATCAGGGGTATAAAACATGCAGCCGACACCATTACATCAGTTTTTCTTGCCCCAGATGTCAGGTGCCCCTCTAATGGGGAGCAAATAAGTAAAAAAGTACAATGATATACCTCTACTTTCCTTTACAATGCTTAAAAGCCTTTTTGGTGCATTTGCTTTTTTGTTGGAGGTATATCATTGTACTTTTATACTTATTTGCTCCCCATTAGGGGGGCACCTGATATCTGGGGCAAGAAAAACTGATGTAATGGCGTTGGCTGCCTGTTTTATACCCCTGACGACCTGACGTCATGGAAGAAGGGACAACAACCGACGCAGGACCCAAGACTTTGTTAATCAGGCCGACTGCGGGCTACCTGCAAGTCGATAACCCAAATGTAATGACTGCAACAGTGAAACACAAAGAACATCCCCTGGCCTAGCCTATAAAGTGATTTAATTTCAGATATGTTTCTAAAGTTTGCTAGACTGAGGTTTCTGTTCTCTGTAGCAGGCACACTGTGATTGCATTTCAAACACAGCACTTTACAAACACCTTTTCAACACACATCTTTACAAAGCAGTTTAATATACACATGACATACAGTTCTAATACATTTGTAACACAAGCATCTTGTATAAATCATTTTGATATACACCAATGACATATAATTATTTACAAAATTCCATCTACCTGTGCTGGCAGTACCTCCTTTTGTCACAAGGTTAACAGCAATTAAAGCATTGCAGAAGAAGGTGAAATCTCAAAGAACAAGGGGAAGAGCAAATGCAGAGCCTTAAAAGGTAAATAAGGGAACATTTGGTTAATATGTATAAGTTTAGAAAGTTTACTGGTAAGCAAGTAGTTTTGGAAAAATCCAGCACCCTTAGCACAACAACTTAAGCAACAGAAATGGCTGTAGCCATACTTGGGGAGTTTATGACAAGAAATACAACCAAAGATCCTACACAGGTATTAGATACATTTCTGATAGATTTGGAGCACTTTTGCACTGAAGAGTGGGCAAATATTGCCAAGTCAAGATGTGCCATGCTGACAGACTCCTACTCAAGAAGACTGAATGATGTAATTAAATCAAAAGGTGCTTCAACAAAGTATTAGTTTAAGGGTGTGCACACTTATGCAACTAGCTTATTGTACGTTTTTTATTTATTTTTCCCTAAACAGATTTGTTTGTTTTTCAATTGAATTGTACAGGTTATAGGTCACATTAAAGGTAGGAAAAGTTTTGAAATGATTTATCGTGGTGTCATTTTTTTTTATATCACAAAAACCTGGCATTTTAACAGGGGTGTGTACACTTTTTATATCCACTGTATATATAGACAGATAAACAGATTATACAGAAAATGAATATATAAAAGATGCAAGTAAAAAAAAAAAAGCTTCTTAGTGACAAACATTTAAAACATCCACTAAAACTTACAATTTCTCAGCATTTAGTTTAAAGTAAAGGTTGAACAGACAAAAAACTCATTTAATCCTGGAGTGTTAAGGGCATTCAGCCCAAGCTGCCACAAAAATTATTTGTGTTCAAGTCCAATTTGCTATTCCTTTCCCTTCCCCTGAGGTTTGGAGTAACCTTTTCCAGTATCCCAAATGAAAACTGTTAAATTGTGTACAACATAGGGCATGTTTATATAATGTGTTATCGTTCTTATTCCTTATGTCATACAAGTGCTCATATATTCTTTTACATAAACTTCTTTCTTCTTTGCCCATATAAAATGCTGGGCATGTCGAGCACTTTGATAAATAAACAACTCCCCTAGTTTGACAGTTCCCTCTATAAAAATGTACCTTGGTTCCTGCCAAATGTTCCAGCTGTGTTGTCCATTTTCATTCTTCCTCAATGGATGGGTTCAGATCTGATCCCTCAGATCCGACTCGGCTGTTGCTGAAGCTTGTCGCAACCAAAAACTCTCAAGCTTCTCCCTTACCCACAATGCACCAACCCCAGTTACCTCAGAACTTGTTTGCTGCTATAACAAAGTAAAAGATGAAAATTCTTATGGAGAAGCTATATCTGGAGTTACGCATAAAATAAGGACAAATAAGTCCATAAACACTTGATCTTGCAGAAGCCTTTAGGATGGGGGTTGGTGGGAGGGGAGTTGAGGAGGAATGAAAATGGACAACAGAGATGGAATGTTATGGTGAGTACATAACTTCTTTATCTGATGTTGTCAATTTTTACTCTGTCCTCAACTGATGGGACAGAGTACCCCAGCTACTCAATTTCCAGGGCAGACTCAAGGAAGGATACCCCTGAGCACCACAGAACCAAAAGATGCCCTTCCTCTGGAGAACATATCTAACTTGTAATGAGTAGCAAAGGTATCGGAAGTTGCCCAAGTAGCTGCTGCACAAATATCAGCCATGGACATTCTGAAGTAAAATACTGAGGAAGTTGCCATGTATCTAGTAGAATGAGCATGAACTGTTTTTGTCAGAGTGATGCCCAATTTGTTATACACAAAGGAAATGCAAATTGTTATCCTTTTAGACTGTATAACTTTGGTAACTGGTTTACCCAATGTGGGTTCTGTAAATGAAGCAAACAGTTGATCCAATGTTCTGATGCTCTTAGCCCTATGTAACTAAAAACAACTGCCTGTGAGCATCCAATAAGTGTAGTGCATATTCAACTTTGTTAGACAATTTGGGGAAGGATAAAGGCAAATTAAGAGACTGCTTAATATTGGATTCTGACACTACCTTTGAAACGAATGATGCATTGGTATGTAAAGTTACCCTGTCCTTATGAAAAATCAAGTATGGGGGGTTTGAGCATAATGATTGTATCTCAGAAATTCTTCTAGCCGAAATACTGGCTACAAAGAAAATAGTCTTTTAAGGTCACAGGTAGCTGGGGCTCAAATGGGGGTTGAGTAGGGTACTGCAGCACTAAATTTAGGTCCCAAGGAGGAGTAGGATCTTTAAAAAGGGAGGCCTTAAGAGTGGTACGTCTCTTAAAAATGCTTTGCTTAACTTATGAGATGCTACTTATGATCCACTTATGCCAACATGGAAATTAGATATTGTTTCTAACTGTAGAACTAGCTCCTTCATCAGGGAGATGTGATAAATCCAATATATTATGTGTGGGAGATGTAAAAGGTTCAATATTAGGTTTTTGAGCCCCCCCCAAAAAAAAAAAAATTGCTGGAGAATAGTTTCCTGGTGGAAGGTTTATGGGAAGACATCAAAATCTGATGGCTAGGAGAAGATAACAGTGGTTGTCTGGCTATCGATGGAAATGGAGAAGCCAGGCAGTCAACCTGACATTTGCCAAATCTGGATGCATCATGTCTGTCAGGTGAGAGAGAAGGTCCAGAGTTGGATCCAAAAACCAAGGTGGTTAAATCAGGTGAGGCCAAAGAAATGGAAAACAAATCTGTTGAGGCCAATATTGAGTGATGAGGATAACCTTGCTTTTCAACCTGGAAGCTTTCTGAAGGAATTGGGGAATTAAAGGAACGGGTGGATACACATACAGGAGACCGAGGGGCCAACTGTGAAGTAAGAGCATCCCTAGGAGATTCCCGCTCGGGGGGGATTAGGGCAAAGTAGCTACTGCACTTGTTGTTCAGAGGGGAAGTGAAAAGATCACAGCAAGGCTGGTCCCACTGATGGAAGATCTTGTCTGCAATTTTCTTGTTGAGGGACCATTCGTGGGGTAGAAGAACGTACCTGCTACATTTGTCTGCTATCATATTGATTTCCCCAGAATGTGCATCGCTAAGAGAAAGCGGGTGGAAGAGACTGCCCACTGCCACACCCTGACAGCTTCTTGACACAATGGGTAGGATTTGGTTCCTCCTTGTTTGCTGATGTACCAGACTGCTGACATGTTATCTGTTTGTACTGCAAAGGTCCCTATGGGGACAGCATTCTGGAATACCTGCAGTGATAACACTGCTCTAATCTTTAGGACATTTATATGCAATTTGGCCTCCTCTTCCCCAGATAATGCCCCACCATAACTGTGAAGTGTCAGTGGTCCCTACAGCCTTGGGCTGGGGTGGGGGATGAATGGACGGCCTAGAAGAACTTGAACTGAATGAATCCACCATTCCAGGTCTCTCTTGTATGCGAGTGATTCTTATCTGGTAAGACACAGACTGATAAAGAATTGACCGTTGTGTAGTTAGCATCCATTGAAGAATTCTCATGTAAAATCTGGCTAGCAGTACTAATGTTATTGCTGCCGCCACTGATCCCAGGGCTTGAAGGACCAGATGTGCTGAAACAATGTTGTTGCAGATTATTTTTTTGATTTGTGACCTTACTGTTTGAACTCTCAATAGTGGCAGGGATGCAAATGGTAGTTTTTGTACTGAGAACTGCTCGTACAAACTCTAGGCTCTGGGTAGGTTGTAGATGAGATTTCATAGTTTATGGTTATCCCCAGAATTGAGCAAGTCTGGAGAACCTGGTCCTTTGCCAATATGAGTTTATGCCTGGTTGGAGCAGATATAAGCTAGCCATCTAACTATGGAGATACTCAGAATCCCTGCAGTCTGAGATGATCTGCTATTACTGCCATGCATTTAGTAAACTCCCTGGGAGCTGTGTTAAGTCCAAAGGGCAGTAGTCTGAATTGGTAATGACTGGCTCCCAGCCAGAAGTGTAAATGCCTTCTGGATCATCTGTTCATCTTTATATGACAGTACTCAACTTCAAGGTCTATTGAGCACATCCAGCTGTCCTTGCCCAAAAAGGGGACAATGGACTGAACTGTGACCATCCAAAATTTGGTTCTTTGAATGGTCTTGTTTAGTTTGGCGAGATACAGATTTGGTCTCCAGTCCCCTGCTTTCTTTGGCACTAAAAAGAATCTTGAATAAGTTCCGGATTCTATCTGTTCTGGTGGGACCTCTTGGATGATTTTTTTTTTTTTTTAGCAGCTTTTGTATTTGAATTGCTGGTTGTACCCTCCGACTGGGTGGAACATTGGGGATTTTTCTTGAGACTGGAAATGGAAGAGACAAAGGGTATTATATATACTATGGAAATAGTCCTCTGCACCCAAGTATCTTTCATTATATCTAGCCAGGCTCTCTGGTGCAGAAATAATCGTCATCTCACTGTCTCCAATGGTGGGCAATCTGGCCTCCTTTCAGGAGCGCTGGTAGGGTTTGTCAAAAAATGCTTCTCTGGAACCCTGGTTCTGTGAGCCACCTCTGCTGCGTGGGCAGTGATGTCCTTTAGAGTTCCCTCCTGCCTCAAGGGGAACCTCCTCCAAGTGTGTCCTGGAAAGGACCCAGAGACTTTTTGAACATTTTCCAACCGCCTTGCTGATACCTGGAAAACGTTTGCCGAGGAGCCGAAAAACGCACACCTATGGCAGACAAAGTCTTTCCATCCTTCTCACACCTGGCTAGAGTGTCCTTTATCTTGGGGTCAAATAAGGATGTTCCATCAAAGGGGGCATTGATGAAAGAGGACTTAAAGGGCTCCCCAAACTCACAAAGGTGCAGCCAGGCATGTCTCAACTAACTACCCTTGTAGTTCCCCTCTGCTATGTTTGAGATCAACCTAATGGATGAATTGGCTATGGACTGAAGTATAGTCAACTGTGAAGTTACAGAGCTCTTTTCTTCTTCAGAAATGGCACCTGAGAGTTTACTTGATAAATCCTTAATCAAATCCCTCTGTAATCTCGTAAAATGTACCAAGCAGTTGAAAGAACTCAGCACATATGTAGATGAGGTGTATACATGCTTCACAAATCTGTCCATCTCCTGCGACTCCCTGTTTGGGGGGGGGGGGGGACTATGTAAAATGTCTCTAGTTCCTTCTTGGTGGCCATCACAACAACCATGGCATCAACAGAGACTCCTTTACTTCAGAACTGCTTGTCTGCAGGTGGGGCCATTATCCTGTCCGGTCTCTGAGAAATGGGTTCTGTGGTTTCTGGATCCTTCTGCAGCAGCCGTGAGATCAAGTTGATGAACTCATCAGTGGGCAGAGTCACCCAGAAGGTAGAGGGTCCAGTATGAAAAGCCTCCAGGAGAACAGATTCCTCAGACATTGGGTTATTGGGCATCCAGCCATCTCTCTGTTTAAGGATTTCCAGGATGTCTCCAAAGGAGACGTCTTCAGGAGGTGACCATGGGGACCCTTTGCCCTCATTGAAATCTGTGTCTTCTGTGACAAACTTCTCTGGGGAGTCAACATGCTTCCTCTTGCATGTTCTCTTCTTAGGGACCTCCTCAGTGGGATGTTCCGGGGAGGTATCAGAAGAGGAAATTACAATACCCTGGGAGGGAACCTGGGGTATTGGTACTGGCTGCCATATGAAAGGAGATGGTGAGGGTCTGAGTGCCGAGACATGATGGTATAATATTTAGGATCCTAGGGAGATGGCTCCATCTCATCTGTCTGAGCAGAAAATCCCCTCTTTGCAGCTTCAAAGGCAGAGTGGCTCAGAGGAGGGTAAGATGTTGGGTCCGAGAAGACATGCTTCTGAACTGTAGTCCCTTCCGCCCTGAGGGCAATCCCTCCAAAGTGGAAGCTAGAGCAGAGATGTCCACTGCCAAGGCTCCGAAAGCCTTTTAGTCGAATGTAGCACCTTGGATCTGACAAGCAAGCTATGGGAGCACCCAGATCTGACTGGACCAGAGCTCTCAGGGGAAACCCTTTGATCTGAGGATGGGATTATCCTTGGATCAGAGTCAGATGACACCGGATAGCTCAGATTCAAAAGCTCTGAAATAAAGGAGTCAGAGGAGGAACCTGTAAAGGGGGTAATGGCAGATGCTCGGATATCCTGACCCGGGGAGGGAGGAGCCAAAGGCATACCAATCTGACCCTACACCAGAAGAATCTTCCCCACCGTTCTCTCCACATCTTCTTCCATCAGGCTCCTAGAAGATCAAGTGGAATAGATGGACAGGGATTTTGGGTGCTCCAAGATGGGTGAAGGTATTCTGTCTGGGACAGGATCCAGAGTAGAGGAGTACTTTGTTCTAGGTAAAGGCTGTAAAATAGGTAGACTGTCCAATTTTGTCAGAGTCTAATCCAGCAAAATTGGATCCAAGGACTTTGACTTCCTGGGATCTGACTTACAACTCGTCGGATCTGATATGATTGGATCAAGTGATTTAGATGTCAGATCCGAAGGCATGGTTGGATCCTGCAACCTGGACTTTTTTGAATCCTGGGTTGAGACTGGATCACTGGAAGACCTCTTCCTAAAAGAATCTGAAGAAAAGGAAGAAAGCTTCGAGGACAAGGATTTCTCTTCTCTAGCCTTAGGTTCATAGGTAGGTTACTAGGCCATCGGCCAAAGGGCCTACGTATGCCTAGCCAACAAGGTTCCCTGGCTTACGTCACCCAAGAAAGTTATTTTCCTGAGGCTCTGTCAAGCCTTCGTATAAGAATCCTCTGAAATAGCTTCTCCAAAAGAGGAAGGGAGAAGACCTTTTAGGATGAGTTTATTTTTATGCTCCACTAAAGCATGGGGATTGAATCCTTGACATACAGAGCAGGTAGGTCTCTTGTAAGTGGAGAGGACCCAAGCAAAACTCAGTGTGGGCATCAGAAAAAGGCATTTTATGCCCACACTTTATGCACTTTTTAAAGCCAGACGGCTTATCTGCCATTTTAAGAAAAGAGGATAAGTTATTGTAACTAACACAACAGTCAGACAGGAATCTTTTTTTAATAGAGAAAGTACAAGAAATAATAAAGGAAAAAGGCTGTCAACAATGTTATTAAGAAAGTACAGTTTTGTACCTACCATAAATGTAGATGTTAGAGTGCTAATACAGCTGCAGTAATCACATATGGGTTCTCTGCCGTCAGGCGGGTCCTCGGTCGGCCGAATTCCAAAGTCTAGGTCCGGCATCGGTTGTCGTCGCTTTCTTTCCTGACGTCAGTGCGACAGGGGTATACAAGACACAGCCGAAGCCATATTCTTCAGTCTTTCTTGCCCCAGATGTCAGGTGCCCCCAGAAGGAAGGCAATACATAAATTATATATATAAATATAGTCAAGCAATGCAATATAATCAAAAATCAGTAGTTGCAAGCAAATACACCATAGCAGGATAACCCAAATTAGGTTGTATGAGGAGGTATTAACCACTGGGCTTTTACCAAGAGGGGAAGGGAGGGAGGGAAACCTGTACTGCAGCTGTATTAGCACTCGAACATCTACATTTATGGTAGGTACAAAACTGTACTATGTTCATCGTGCATACAGCTGCAGTAATCACATATGGGTAGAATCCCAAAGCTACGCACAGGGTGGTAGGCACTAGGTAGAACTGGGAGCAGCCAGAATGCCCTGCAACACAGCAGAGGTAAAGCCTGCTCTAGTTTTGGAATATAAAGGCAGGTGGTAGTGTTTTGTGAAGGTATGCACAGAACTCCAAGTGGCTGCCTCCAAAATATCCTTGGTAGGGACTCCTCTGAGGAAGGCTGTAGAGGTAGCTGTGGTCCTAGTGGAGTGGGATCTGATGCCTGTAGGCACAGGTTTGCCATGAAAGGAGTAACAAAACCGTATGCAATGGCCTATCCATTTTGAAATTGTCTGTTTGGAAATTGGCTTCCCTTGAGCTCCTACAGCATAGGACACAAAAAGTTGTTCTGATTTTCTGAAGGGCTGTGTTCTGTCCAGATAGTAACGTAGCTGTCTATGGATGTCTAAGGAATGTAGCAGCCTTTCCCCTTTGTTTTGAGGATTGGGGTAAAAGGTAGGTAAGTGTATGGCCTGATTTAAAGCTACCCTGGATACCACCTTAGGCATAAATGAAGGGTTGGTTCGTAGGGAAACCCTGTCTTGATGGAAGATGAGAAAGGGCTGCACAGCCATGAGGGCTTGTAGTTCCGAAACCCTACGAGCTGAGGTAATGGCCAGAAGGAAGGCTGTTTTCCAGGACAAATATTGCAAATCTGTAGAGGCAGCTGGTTCAAAGGGAGGTAATGTTAATTTTTCTAGAATGTAGTTAAGATCCCAGGCTGGGATTGGTTGTTTCCTTGGAGGTCTTATATTCTTAGCTCCTCTGAGGAACTGTCTTAAAAGTGGGTGAGAGAATAAGGGTGATCAGTGTTGTATTCTGCAGAAATGGCTGAGGCATGAATTTTGATGGAGGAAAATGAAAGTCCACTGTTCAACAGCTCAGCTAGATACTGTAATATCTGAGGCAAATTCAGTTTTCTAGGATCCTGGCCTTTTTTCTCATTCCAAGTGCAAAAACGTTTCCATTTTGCGGAGTAAGCCTTTCTAGTAGATGGTCTTCTGGCCTCCAAAATGACATCCTGCACCTCTTTGGAGAGTAGGGTCTGTTGTGGTGTTAAGGAATTTTCCATGCAGCCAGATTGAGAGTTTTCAGCTGACTGTGAAGAGTTTTGTAGTTGTGCTGAGTCAGTAGAAGAGGCATTAGAGGTAGGGTCCAGGGAGGAGTATGTGTTAGGCTCCTCAGGAGTGGGTACCAGTGTTGTCTTGGCCAGTCTGGAGCAATCAGTATCATCTTCGGTCTGTCTGCTCTTGCTTTCAAGAGCACCTTGGGCAGAAGAGGCAAAGGTGGGAAAGCGTAAACTGTCCATGTTGCCCAACTGAAAGAAAGGGCATCCACTCTCCATGCCTTTGGATGAAAGGTCCTTGAACAGAACTTTTCCAATTGATGGTTCCTGTGGGAGGCGAAGAGATCTATGTCTGGTCTTCCCCACGCTTGGATTATCTTTGTAAACACTTGAGGATGTAACTTCCATTCGTGTGGATCTGTCATATTTCTGCTTAGATTGTCTGCCAGCGTGTTTTCCAATCCTGGCAGGTACTGTGCTTGAAGTTCGATTTGCCATTGCAGAGCCAAGTTCCAAAGCGACATGGCTAGCCTGCACAGGGGGTATGAATGTGTTCCACCTTGTTTGTTTATATACCACATTACTGTGGTGTTGTCTGTTCTTATCAATAATTGCCCTGGATGCAGGAGATCATTGAAAATTGTAATTGCATTTATCACTGCTAGCATTTCTTTTTGATTGATGTGAAGGTGCTTTTTCTTTTGGGACCATTTGCCCTGAATGCACCTGTCATGTGCGCCCCCCCAGGCATAGTCTGAGGCGTCTGTTGTGATGACTTGTTTTGCTTGAGGCTTGCAGAATGGAAGACCTGTGTTTGTTTGGCATGCTTGGGACCACCATAGAAATTCCTTTTGCAAACATGGAATTATTGGTATTATTGTTTCCAAACTGTGGCTGTGTTGAGACCATAGGTTTTTTAGGTACCATTGAAGTTTCCTCATATGCAACTTTGCACATGGGATTAGAAGAATGCAAGATGCCATGAAGCCCAGAGCCTGCAGGATTTTCCTTGCAGTGAGCCTGGTACAATTTGCTAGTATTTTGAGGTAATGAGTTAGTTGCCCTTGTTTTTCTGGCGTAAGATAAGCCATCTGGGTGTTTGTGTCCAAGTTGGCACCCAGGAAAGTTATTTTCTGAGATGGTGTTAGCCTGGATTTTTCCTTGTTGACTGTGTATCCCAGAGAATTCAATAACAGTGTTACATAAGCCAGATGTTCCAGAAGTAGGTGCTTGTTGTCCGCTTGGATCAGGCAGTCGTCCAGATACGGGTAAATTTGTATCCCTTGAAGTCTGCAGTAGGCAATTACTGATGCCAGGCATTTCGTGAATACTCTGGGCGCAGTAGATAAGCCAAAGGGCAATGCAGAGAATTGATAGTGGATTGAACCTGCAAGAAATCTGAGGTATCTTCTGCAACTCTGTCTGATTGGGACATGCAGGTATGCCTCCTTGAGGTCCAATGTTACCAGCCAAAACTCCTTGCCCAGCATGGGAAGAAGTTGCTGTAATGTGAGCATCTTGAATTTTGGTATGAGCAGAAATGTGTTTAGGATGGATAAGTCCAAAATGGGTCTCCAGTCGGTTTCTTTCCTTGGTACCAGAAAAAGTCTGGAATAAAAACCTTGACCTTGTTCGTGAGTAGGTACCTCTTGAATAGCTTTCATGGCCATAAGCTTTAAATTTGTATTTGAGCCTCTGCCCTTTGATTGTGTGGCAGGTTCGGCATGCCTCTCATTTTTGGAATAGTGTGAAAGTGAAATCTGTAGCCTCTGTTTATAATGTCCAGGATCCATTTGTCTGTTGTGATAATATGCCAATTTCTTGTAAATAATGCCAGCTTTCCTCCCAAGGGTGCTGCCAGCTGAGACCTGCTTGGCATGGAAAGGGGGAAGTCATTGGGTTTGTTTCCTGTATTGCTGTGCACTGTCTTCGCCACCTCTTGTGGCTGGAGTTTGCCATTGTCTGCCTCTATATGATCCTTGAGGTTGTCCTCTGCCCCTTGTGCACCTGTATCTACCTCTTTGTGGCTTGTCCATGGCTGGAAAGGACCAGTTCTTTGCAGGCCAATTTCTGCTAAAATGTGGTGGTTGAACTTGTAGAAAAGCTTTGACAGTTTGCATAGATTTAGCTCTTCCATTTTCCGTAGTATCTCCTCAGCATTAGTACCAAATAGTACATCCTTTTGTAAAGGAGCATCTAGTAGCTTAGCTTTAACATGGTCAGGCAAGGTTTGTTCTCTAAGCCAGGCATGTCTACGAATGACTGATCCTGTCACAGCAGCTCTACTTGAGGCCTCTAGAGCATCATAGCCACATTGTAAGGTGCGTTTACCCACTTGTTCTGCACTATGCATCATATCTTGCAACTCCTTCAAATCTGGTTGTTCAGGTTGAGACATTTTATTTCTTAATTGTGATAACAGAAACTGCTGATATTTAAGCATATGGAACTGACAATTTAAGGCCCTCATGGCTAGGGTGGCCGAGGTATATACCTTTTTCCCCCACCTTTCTAAGGATCTAGACTCTTTCGGAAGGTAGTGGATTCTTAGCAGTAGAGGCCTTCATTCCCTTGGGGCCTTGAGAAATGGTTTCAGGGTCAGCATTATGGCTCTTGTAGAGAAATTGGTGAGAGGTAGGAACTCTGTAGTACCTATCAGGCTTGACTGGGGCAGGAGGCAGGGAATCCGGATTTAGGCAAGCCTCCGAGTAAACATCATCAAGTATGTCCAAGACAGGAGGTATCGCTAGAGGTCTGTGTTGAGGTAACAAAAGAAATTCCCTAAGTCTTTTCTTGGAATCAGAAAAGTCTTGGCCTTCCCAATGGAAGTGTTCCCTCAAGGTGAGCAAGGTTTCCCCAAAAGAGAAACCCTCTGGGGGAGATACAGAAGGAATGGACTGCTCAGCATCCGAATCTTCAAAAGGGGAGTAAGAGTGTTCCTCTTCATCAGAATGTTCTGAAAGAATGGATTCCTGGTCAGAAGAGGGAGCAGCTTCCTCCACTCGGGGTCTCTTGTCTGGAGGGGGCTGGGAACCCCTGATAAGAGTAATTAAATCCTCAGCCATTTTTAGCATCTGCTTTTTAGGCATGGGGCCTGGAGATGGGCCCTGTGCAACAGGCCTCTTGGGATGCATGGCTGATTTGGACTTAGTAAAGGCCTTAATGGAGAAGGAAGACGAGGGTCTAAAAACACCTTGGGTGGAAGTGGACCTATCCACATTAGGAGGCTCAACACTCACAGTGGCTTCGGTGGTTGTAGTCTGGGTATGGGCCGAGGAACCGGCGGTCTCGGGTACAGGGGACACCGCCAAAGAAGTGTCGTCGGTAGTCAGGAGCTGCGTAGGCACACGTGTAGCCGGTTTTGGCGTGGTGTCGGTGGAGACCGCGGGCCTCGCGTGTCGGTCTTTGTCCTTGCGTTTTTTGGACAAAACGGTAGTTGGAGTATCCGACGACAGTTTATAATCAAAGGTTTTACCAAAAAAAGTGCTGGGCGAACTCCGCCCGACGCTTAATAGTGCGTTTATTGAAAGTAGCGCAAAAGCGGCAGGCCGAGATGTCGTGGTCTGGGCCTAAACAAAGTATGCAGAGGGAATGGAAATCCTTATGCGGTATTTGCTTCCCACAAGAAATACAATTGTTAACTTTGTCTGACATCGGTCTGAGGCAAGAAAAGTTTCCGCAACGGGTTACTTAGCTTTAAAGAAGACTTCGGTTTCCAGTTATTTGCAATTTCAGGAGCTGGCCGACCGGCACTTGCGAACTGCTTCTGCTTCGGGCACCGCGCGGCAAAAAAGACTGAAGAATATGGCATCGGCTGTGTCTTATATACCCCTGTCGCACTGACGTCAGGAAAGAAAGCGACGACAACCGACGCCGGACCTAGACTTTGGAATTCAGCCGACCGAGGACCCGCCTGACGGCAGAGAACCCATATGTGATTACTGCAGCTGTATGCACGATGAACATCTACTACTGTAGAGGAAAAGAGGAGATACTAATGATAGTATCTAAAACATATGCAAGTACAAGAAATAAGAAAGCAGAAATTCAAGAAGAAAAAAATATATATGTGTGTGTGTGTGTGTGTGTGTGTGTGTGTGTGTGTGTGTGTATATGTATAAGTAAGGCGATGGGTAAGGGATTTCTCAGAAAGGGAAATTAGTAAGATATACGAGAGAAATTATACGTTTTTAGAACTCATCTTAAAGCTCAACAGAGATGGACAACCACGTTGTTTGTTGGAAGCGGCAAATGAGATCTGAGGTAAAAGGGGTTGGAGCATATTGGGTAAGGGAGAAGCTCGAGAGTCTTTGGTTGCCACAAGCTTTAGCAACAGCCGAGTCAGATTCAAGGGATCAGATTCGAACCCATCAGTTGAGGACAGAATGAAAACTGACAACATCACATTCAAAGTTTCTGTTTCAAAGATATATGAACATTGTTTACAATACCCACATTCTGACATAACCACCAAACCTCTTATCAGTGTTCTGTACACAATTCTGAACAACTTCTAAAACATTTTTTGAAATTTCTATTGCTTTTAAATGTAAATATTGGTTCTCTTGCCATACCAATAAAATCTCCAGGTCCGCCTTTAAGATATTCCAATTCTTTCTCACAATTTGCCTTACTACATTACCGCTTTTATTGTATTCCAAGACCAAAGAAAGTTCAAATTTGTTGAGTGAGGAACTCTTACCTAAATCTAGCCCCTTATCAGTTTTTGGTAGCCCCCTTACCTAATAGAGAATTTATATCCCCCCCCCATTCAGTTAATACCTCACCCACTATATCACTGACCAAGTTTACTGGATATCTCCTAGAAACGAACATTCTGGAGACAACCTCAAGCTCCTTGGGTAGATCCTCCTTATCAGAGGTAATCCAGGCCACTCTGACAGATTGTCCTTTCACTAAACGTTTCTTCTGGGAAAATGAGTGGCAACTAGAAAAATGTAGGTATGTATTACTAAAGCTAGGTTTTCTAAAAATCTTAGATTTAAATTAATCATCCAAAATAATCCAAGTGACTAAATAATTAATATTAGTCCTATTAAAGTGTGATATTAATTTGTATGCAATATGAACGGCACTATAAGGGTTTATTGGAGGGATCTTGTGATTCGGCAGTTCTAACTGTGTTTAATAAGTCAGTATTTTACTATAAAAGGAATGAAGAGGATGTATTTTTTTATTCTGAGGCGTGCATTTACAGGATGAAAGAGCTTATATAAATACTCTGTGTGACTATATTTCACCTGGTGACAACCATTTTCTGACATTGTCCTTTACTCGGTTTAAGGTACTTGGGGCAAATAACTAGTGGGAGAAGGGAACAGACTGGGATGGGGCCAAGCAGAAGTTCTGACGACAGGTTGGACACTGCTTTCCCTACAAGGGATTGATAATAGACAAAGAGAAATGGAAAGGGGAGTGCTGTTGAAAATGGATAAATTTTCAGGGCATACAAGATATTGGAAGGTAATCATAAGTATTAAGTAGAAGGTGCTAAAAAGATTGGGAAGAAGTACTGGAAAGGCAATTTCTAAAGGAAGAATGGGAGGACATGGCATCCAAGTATGCAAAAAAGTTCAGAACATTTAGGATTTTTGCATGGAACTATCTATATAGGTATTTTTAAACCACCAAGCAGACTTCAGTTAATTTTTTCTCTGGTAGACTGCAAACACTGGAGGTATGATAAATTATACAGAGGCAATTAGGAACATGTTTTTGGGAATGTAATGAGCTGGTAGACTTTCAAAATTCCTCTCAGAATTGTTGGGGAGCAAATGTCTATAACCAAGGAAATTATTATTTTCAGCTGTGATACAGGATATTAATTGCTTGGACATAGTAAGGCCTTACTAAGTTTTAAGCTAATGGCTGCCAGAAAGCAAGTGTTAGAAAACGGAAATCAAAATCTATACTAACACCTGAAGTGCTGAACATATTGTAAATGAGATAAAATAAACGGAAGTCATGTTTTACAAAAGGGAAGGCAAATACAAATAAATGGAAAGTGTGATAACAATACATGCAGAATAATGTTCAAGAGGAGTGAGACTTAAGGGAAGGCAGGAATTGACAAACTTAAGTAATGTTGGACTGAAACATAGCTGTTATAAAGAAACAAAAGACGTAATGCATAACGTGTATAAATGGAAAATGTTAATATGGGTTTGCTTTCTTTTCTATTAAAAGTATCTGTGCCTATGTCTTAAGTGATAACTTAATAAAGCAGTTAACAGGTTTCTAGAGATAGGAGATAAGAGCTATAGGTCTAAGGTTAAACTGATCTTGTGCACCTTTAAGGATGGTGGTTGAAGAATTCTATAAGAAAGACTATACTGTCAATGGAAATGCAGATATCCTGGCAGGATACTGTATGGAGATAAGACAGCTGATGTTAGTTTTTGATTAAAATAGATTTTGATTAGGTCTACAGGAACTTGTTACGGAGAGAAACTACAGTACTTATTTTGTGCATTTCTGAGTAGTAGTGTTTGTATTTTTTGGCTTAACAGGGAGGCTAGGCTGCAGCATGAATACATTGTTTACTTTGTATGCCATGTAGTTAAAGTCTAGCAGAAGGGGGTAAGGTTATGTGCTTTTACCAGGTTTTATTAGGACATTAATCGTGAATCAGAATTGTTCTGGGTTGTTATAATAAATTTGTAATTTGTGAAAGTACTTTTTTCCTTTCTCATTTTACACTTTCTAAGACATCTGACATTCTGGAATGTTTTTCACCAGATTTTGCAAACTTTATCTCCACACACTTACAGTTTGCTTAATTTCTGTGGTTAGCCAAAGGAGCTGGAGGGGTTTTCTTTCTTCTTTTTACAAAGGGATGCTAAAGAACTCAAAATGCCTAAGAATGCATGGTTAAAGTAGTTAACTACTTCTGTCTAAGGAAAGGCACTTTAGTAGGTCCCCATTACACTGTTGGACTACTAAGTTAAAAAAGGAATCACTGTAGAAGGATTTTTTTTTTTTAATCTTAACCAGCATATACACTGTCCTCCTTTGTATTTTACTACGCTTCCAGACTAGGAAAGTTTGGTGGTGGTCATTTGTTGAGTCACAGTGTGTGCCAATATAAAAAATTCTATTATTGTTTATACTCTGTATCCAATCTGGAATGCTGCTTTTGTGGGTTCTGATATTAGTTATCTTAAACCAAAAGAAGTCAGCAGCTTTGATTTCTCAAAAGTAGGTATTCATTTATTAAATGTTTCACTTGTACATTACTGGAAAATAGTACTAATATGCCTTTCGTCTCTTTTTGACAGACTGTCTGTCCTAAGCATACTAGTTATGTTTTTGTTATTGCTGAGATGTCTTGGCTTGTAATTAAGCACTGCATGAATTAACCTTCTCTACTTTGGTATAAACAGTTCCTGCATTATGTGGCATAATTTTAGATGATGTTAAGCTGCAGGGGGGGGTATGTTCTGCAACACTGAGATAGGATATGCTGGTCCTGGAATTGGCTAAAACTCCCCCATATGCTGTAGTTCTATGGCTTGGCTGCAGAAAAAAAACTGAATAAGTAAAGACTGCTTCAACTTTCAAAGATAAAGTAATTATTTTTCTGCACAGGCTTCAGGTGAAACACTTATTGTTACTTATATAGCAGAGTTTGTCATTGGTACTACAGGTGGTTCACAGTGCTCACTGTTTTTTTTACTGTGGACATATAATGTGAGTGGAAGTTTTGCTGTGGTTTGGTAATTAGTTAAGATGGTTAGAACTGTTAGCATTACGGCTAGTAGAGTTTGTATTAGCATCAATGTAAGCTGTCTGTTAAATTGATAGGAAAGACTGAGGTAAAATTATCCTGCTGAGAACAGTTTTTCAGCATAAAAGGGGGAAAAGGAATAACAGATTTACGGACTTCTGGGGTGGCATTAACTGGGAGCAAAGTCAGACATCAATCCAAGCTCAGTGTCCGTCAATCAGCATGTCCAATATGTTGGGAAGGCACAGCAATGAAAGAAGCAAACAAAACAATGTTCAATAAATCATCAAGCAGTCAAGTCATTTAGATATGGGAATACTTTGGCTTCCTGGAGGTTTCTGCTGAGATGTAGCTATGGATGTGACCCTGGAGAATACAATGTAGCAGAATCAGACCAAAAGATAAAGTCCAAAATTTGTAATGACTGGCTCCAACCCAAGAACTGCAGCAACCTTATAAATGCCTTGCAATTCTGATATGTGGAGGTGTGTAATGGAAAACTAACTTGTGCACATCTTTCACTTATTTGTGTACAAGCTTCAACTGCACAATAAAGATCGGACAGAGTTTCTATTATGCAATGGCTTTGTTCAAAAATGAATAGTAAACTAGTTCAAAGGGCTGTACGGATATCACACATTTTGATACAAAGATGCTGACAAAGGAAAAAGTTATTCAATTCCCATTTTCAAGGTAAAACTAATGCATGCTTAGTGCAAACTGATAACACAAAGGAAGATATGCAGTCCACATATAGAATAAATGATGTATGCTGAAATGTGATGAATGTGAAGAAAGCATGAATTTCTTGATTTTCAAATGTTAACTACAAACAATGTAATATGGTAAAATGAATTATCAAGATGAATTGTTGTTACCAAAATCTGAGCTCTTGTTTAATTTAGGGAAGCGGATACATAACGATATATGGAGTGGAGGTGATAATTGTATCATTAAAGCTGCTTTTGCACAGTTGATCACACACTTCCACTTCTATTTATTTTAAATAAGGTATACTATGAGAATCAGTTTTTTCGTTATTTGCTTAATAACATGATGGACAAATAAGAGGACTTTGGTACAGAATCATACTTGATGGAAAAATGGGGCCTCAACCTAAAGCCACTCCTCTCAGGATTTCTCTGTTGCACAAAAGAGAAAAAAAAAGGGTGGGGAACAGAAACAGGCTTTTAAAACAAGGTAAGAAAATCTGCAGATAACTGTATACTGAATGGACTCAGTCAATTTAAAACTTAAGTGGGGTGGAAATCACTTAAAAAGAAACAAAATGTATAACTGGGTGGATCTCAGTTAGATTTGGCAAAAGAAAAATTATATATATATATATATATATATATATATATATATATATATATATATATATATATAAATAAATATATATATATATTCATATAAACAGAGAATTATGAGAACCACCAAAGAATGCCAGTCCGGAGAGCAAAGACAGCAAAAAACAAAACTCCGTACATCCACCAGGTCAAGGATATAAATCTTTAATAACAACAATAAAAATAACAAAAACAGATGAGTGCTTTTGGACTAGAATAGCCCTTCTTCAGATCTAATCAAACAGACTAACGAAAGCTATTTATATTCTTCAACTACCAATCAGTTGGTGCGTGATGATTATACAGCCAATAAAAACACTCATTCCAGCATCTAATCAGACATAAAAAGAATTGCACAAATGTAAATAGCTTTATTTAAAAGACAGCCAATCCCTGTAATGAAAACTACCACCAAACAACATCCTAGCATTAGCGAATAACTAATAAAAAGTCTATTCTAACCTCTAATAATAAGTAGAGGAATTATTTACATTGGTTGGCATATTCTACAACCAACCTATCCCTGAAAAGAGAATGTGCTGGCTATATTGTTATGTTCAAATGACATTCCAACAAATAAATGAAAATGTGGTTAGTAATTGAAAACAAAAAAGACTGCTTGCTGATAGACAAACTGTCAGAATAGTACATAAAATCTTAGGTCTGTAACATTAAAAGACAGCAAATATTTTAGCCTGCGATTAAAAGAATGCTGCCTGCTTCCAAGAGACTGCATATAACAATAGACCTTGCAAGATTTTCTCCTTCACCCTAACTTCAAGATTTATGACAGCAGCTTACATGAAAGATATTTATGGTGCTAAGTGCTTTGCAGAATAAAGACAGAAGAGAAAGGTTGAATAAACACTTATTCTTTGTTTTTCCTTTCTTTTCCAAAGCAGATACTGTAACAGTTTTCTTACACAACCTCAACTTTATCTTCAAAAAAGATATGTGCTTATGAACGATTCTTAAAGTATATGTTATTAAGAGTGTATAGTGATAGAACGGACTGCAAATATACAACATAATAAAATCTAAGTTGTTTACCATGCTTAACCAGTTGACTATCTACCAGTTTGCAGCTGCTAAGTTTGACTCGTATTAAAAGATTTCAAATGACATGCTTTTTAAAACAAATTTAAGGACTTCTCTGTAAACAGTTTCCAAGTAATTTAAAATATATCACAGAAAAGGAAAGGATAGGAACATTGTTTTGCATGGACTACTTTCTGACAACCATAAAACTAAATGGTGGTCTTTAATCAAAGTTGTATGTTTTCCTGTCTGAGAAAAAAACTTACAGTGACATTTAAAGTTCGAGTAGTAACTGATTTTTTATGATTGATTAGCACAAGATGTAACACGTTGAATAAGTACATGGATCCCAGTGACATCTTACTCAAAAGTTAATGTGTTAAGAAAAGTTAATGTGTTAAGAAACCGAAAAAAAAAGCATCTGATGTGTTTCTTCACAAGAAATAACATTTAACATGCAATTTCAGTTTTGGAAATCTGTAGACATGCAAGACAACTATTAAACTAAGAACTATTACTCTAGAAAAGGGTGGTAAACAATATACACTAGTAAAATACAATGCTATCAGATCGGTTGAAGATTGCTGCCACTGGGAAATGGCATATGATTATAAGCAAGTTATTTTATATGTGTATCTAAATTTTCACAGGGAAACTATAGGCTGTAGAGACTAAATAAGAACCACAATCTAGCCCCACCCCCATCATTTTAAAAGACATAATAGACAATGCAGAGCCCACATAAATGAGGATCTTGATGTTACTTGCATCCATTAATTTATTTACTTCTTTTGTCAATTGGATAAGTGATCTGGTCCAATGACCTTTACAACTACGACCTAGGCCTTTTTAGGTAACATGACACACCAGTGACAGAATTTACATGAACATGTGTCTTCTTACAATAAATGCAATATCAAATTAATGCATCAACATGAATATGGCATACTTACGTGAATGCATTCTTTAAAATAATGTGATGCATAACAGGCAACAATATTTACATCAGTATAGCCAACAGCAATACTTAAGTTATCAGATGAGTGATGCAATTTCATTAATGTACTGAGTGGGGTCTACTTCAAAACACTGAAATCACATAACATTGAAATTCATAACACTGAGACCATAACATTAAAAATTCAAAACACTGAAAACCCAAAACAAACTTTAGAACATTGATACTTAGCTTCATAGCACTGAAAACTACATTACACATGTAAATAAGATCCCCTACACCTATAACACCACCTAACTTAACACACCCTTCTACTACGTTTTTGCAGGGCAGTAAGCCCCCCTGCCCCCCACCCCCCCTAAATTAAATATACCAACTCCAAGATCGCACTACAGTGGAAAAAAGTTCATTTCCTAACCTCAATGTATGGTGATCGCTACACAGTGAAATTAGGAAATTAACTTTTTTCCCCACTGTAGCATGATCTTGGAGTTGGTATATTTAATTTACTGGGGGGGGGGGTCAGGGGGGCTTGCCTTCCTGCAGAAACATAGTATAAAGTGTGTCTGTTAGTTAGCTGTTGCTATTGGTGAAGGGGATGTTATTTACATGTGCGTTGTAGTTTTCAATGTTATGATTTGCATTTGTTTAAGCTCCGCGGATCCAGTTTTGGCATCCTGGAGACTGCAAGAGCAGCAGGAAGGAGAAAGAGATAATATATGTGCCTCCATTTTGATTTTTTTCCTAATATACTGCTTTCTGCACTTGTTTTAGTCATTTTTTTAATTTCATTGCATTTATTTAAACTGTATTTGCTTTGCTAGCTTGCACTGCATTTGAATTGTTTTTACTGCTGTTTTAGCGGCTTTTCTGTAAAAAAAAAAAAAAAAAAAAAAAAAAAAAAAAGTTCTAAGCTCATTTCCCGCCTTTCCTGTAACTAATCTAGTCCAGATACATACTTCTCTGTCCAACATCCTACCACACCAGTGATATATGATTTGCCCAAAGTGCACAAAGATCCAATAAATCCTCCCTTTCGATCCATTGTATCAGGAAGAGGGTGGCTCACAGAGCCAATGTCCATATATGTTGAAAAGCAGCTTAGAAGCATTTTGGATAAAGTGGAGACTGTTTTAAGAGATAGTAAACAGTTTTTGAAACAATTGTACGTATGGGCTCAGTGTAGGAGCGAGAAAGAAAATCAGGAAAGTGCACTTTGTGACTTTAGAGATGTGAATTCCTTATTCACAGTTATTTCCAATGTAGATGGAGTTGAGAATGTGCGGCAATTTTTGATTAAAGAAAGTAATTTTTCCAGTTCCAACATTAATATGATCTGTGCCCTATTCCACACTTTTGGCGCCAAAACATGAACAGAAACTCCAAAGGCGGTAGTGTCTCCATATTCATAAAGGATATGCACACCTCCAGACTAGTAACCTAGCATAACGCATCTAAGATACTTCAGGTACAACTAAAGTACAGTTGTGTACACTTACCATAAATGTAGATGTTCGAGTGTTATTCACTGTTGCAGTCATTACATTTGGGTAATCTGCTGGCAGGTTGCCCTTAGTCGGCCTGAAAAATAAAGTCTTGGGTCCTGCATCGGTTGCAGTCTCCTCTTCCATGACGTCAGGTCATCAGGAGTATAAAACATGCAGCTGACACCATTTTAATCAGTTTTTCTTGCCCCAGATGTCAGGTGCCCCCCAAATGGGGAGCAAAAATTATATTATATATATGCATGTAATTTAGAACACAAAAAATTTACCTCCAACTAAAAGCAAATACACCAAAAAGGCTTTTGAGCATAGTGAAGGAAAGAAGAGGTATAAAAAGAGAGAAAAAGGGGGCTGGTCGGTGGGTAATCCGGACTGCAACAGTGAATACACTCTAACATCTACATTTATGGTAAGTGTACACAACTGTACTATGTTCTTCATGTTTCACTGCTGCAGTCATTACATTTGGGTAGAATCTCAAAGCTATGGATGGGAGGATGGAATTATACAGCATTAGCAGCAGCTATAAGGCCCTGCAGGACAGCAGTGGCAAAGCCTGCCCTGGATTTAGAAAAGAGAGGTAAATGGTAATGTTTGGTGAATGTATGAACTGAGCTCCAAGTAGCAGCTTCTAAAATGTCTCTGGTAGGAACCCCTCTGAGAAAAGCTGTAGAAGTAGATGCAACCCTGATGGAATGGGATCTGATCCCCTTGGGGACAGGTTTACCATGGTGCACGTAGCAGAAACCAAAACAATGGCTTATCCATTTTGAAAAAGTCTGCTTTGAAATAGCCTTCCCCTCTGCCCCTGCAGCAAATGCCACCAGTAGTTGCTCAAACCTCCTTAGAGATTTTGTCCTGTTTAAGTACAATCTTAGTTGTCTGTGTACATCCAATGAAGGCAGAATCTGCTCCCCCTTGTTCTGCGGATTTGGGAAAAAAGTTGGCAGATGAATGGTCTGATTAAGAGCCACACTAGATACCACCTTAGGCATAAAGGATGGATTGGTCCTGAGGGCCACCCTGTCCAGATAAAAGATAATGAAAGGCTCCACTGCCATGAGAGCCTGTAGATCTGAAATCCTTCTAGCCGAAGTGACTGCTAAAAGAAAGGCTGTCTTCGAAGAAAGACATTTTATGTCTGCAGTAGCAGCTGGTTCAAAAGGAGGTAGGGTGAGTTTTTCTAGCACAAAATTGAGGTTCCATGCAGGAGTTGCTGCTCTCCTGGGAGGTCTCACATTTTTGACCCCTCTGAGGTACTGCTTTAGCAGGGGATGAGAAAAGAGAGGAGGCTCTGTGTTTGTAATGAGCTGAGATGGCAGAGGCATGGATTTTTATAGAAGAGAAAGATAGGCCCTTGTGAAGCACCTCAGTTAAATATTGCAGAATCTAAGGAATATTGGGCATTGCTGTGTTTATTCCTTGTGCTTGGTTCCAGGCACAGAATCTTTTCCATTTATCAGCATAAGATTTTCTAGTACTAGGCCTTCTAGCCTCCAAAATGACATCCATCACAGGTTTACTGAGAGATGTGACTGGTGAAATTAGTTGATTAGCCATGCTGCAAGATTCAGAGTTTGGAGAGGAGTGTGCTGAATTCGATAGTTCTGCTGAGACAATAGATGAGGTGTCTGAGGCAGATACCACGGAGGAAGGTGTGACATATTCCGTAGAAGCGGGTACCAATGTTGGTGAGGCCAGTCTGGAGCAATCAGAATCATTTTTGGTTTTTCCCGTCTGACTTTCAGTAAAACCTTGGAGAGCAGTGGCAAAGGGGGAAAGGCATAGACCGATAGGTTTTTCCAGCTGAAGGATAGAGCATCCGATTTCCAAGCTTTTTTTGTGATGAATTCTTGTGCAGAATTTGTCTGATAGTTTTGGGGAGAGGCAAAAAGATCTATGTCTGGGCTACCCCATTTTCGTGTCAACATACTGAGGATTTGTGGATCCAGTTTCCATTCGTGTGGGTCCATAAGATTTCTGCTTAGTTAGTCTGCCAGAGTATTTTGCTTTCCTGGCAGGAATTGAGCTTGTAGATGTATTTGGTAAGTCAAGGCTGTGTTCCACAAGGCCATGGCTAGTCTGCAAAGAGGGTAGGAGTGGGTACCCCCCCTGCTTGTTTATGTACCACATAACTGTGGTGCTGTCTGTCTTTATCAGTAGTTGTCCTGGATGAAGGAAGTCCTTGAAGGCTGTCAGAGCATTCAGCACAGCTAGCATTTCTTTCTGGTTGATATGTAGGTGCATTTGATTTGGGCTCCATTCACGCTGAATGCATCTCCCTGCCAGATTGCCCCCCCCCCCAAGCATAGTCTGATGCATCTGTAGTCGGGGTTTGGGTGGCAGGGTGTAGAATGAATGACCGTCCCTTCTTTTGGTGACAAGCCTCTGCCCACCATAGGAACTCCTGTTGCAGGCAAGGAATGAGAGGAATAATGGTTTCCAGGCTGTGACGATGTGGACTCCATAAGCTTTTTAGGTACCATTGACGTTTCCTCATATGCAGTCTTGCATATGGAATTACTAGAATGCAGGAAGCCATGAACACCAAAGCCTGCAGTATTTGTCTTGCAGATAGCTGGGTTTTTGTGGCCACTTGTTTGAAGTATGTTATCAATTGAATTTGTTTGTCTGGCGTGATGTAAGCCATCTGGGCAGTTGTATTCAAGCTTGCACCCAGGAATGTAATTATTTGAGAGGGTACCAGCTGTGATTTCTTTTAGTTTATGGTGTACCCTAGACATGTTAGAAGCCTTTTTACTAACGCCAGATTTTGTAGAAGAGTGCCCTTGTTTTCTGCCTGAAATAGACAATCGCCCAGATAAGGACAAATCTGAATGCTTCTTTGTCTGCAAAATGCGATCACTGGTGCCAGGCACTTTGTGAAGAACCTGGGTGCAGTAGATAAGCCAAAGGGCAGTGCGGAGAACTGGCAATTCAAATAGCCTGCTTTGAAGCGGAGGTATCTTCTGCAAGATTCCCTGATTGGGGTATGCAGGTAAGCCTCTTTTAAGTCTAGAGTTATCAACCAGGCATTCTTGCCTAGCATAGGCAGTAACTGTTGTACAGTCAGCATCTTGAAATTTTGGAATGTCCAGGAAGGTATTTAGAATGGATAAGTCCAGAATTGGACACCATGATTTGTCTTTTCTGGGTACCAGGAAATGTCTTGAATAAAAACCTTGTCCTTTTTCCTTTTCTGGTACTGGTTGAATAGCCCCCATATCCATGAGGGACATGACTTGTTTCTGGGCCTCTGCCCACTGATTTAGAGGCAGATCTGGCCATCCATTTGGAATTGGCAACGTGTGGAAATGAAATCTGTATCCCTGGGATGCTATATTTAAGACCGACTTGTCCTGGGTAATTAGATGCCAATTTTGAGCATGAATTTCCCCCAAAGGGGCTGCCAAAAGATAAGTGCTTGGAAATGGCAGAGGAAGTCATTGAGACTGTTTACCATAAGGGGGTGCTTTTCTACTTCCAGATTTGGAGGTGGAGGCACCCCATTGTTTTGTTCTGTAAGTTCCTTGTGACTGAAACCTGGAGCCTTTGGAGTGTCTGGGTTTGACCTGAGCGGCTCTGTTGGGTACTGGAAAGGACCAATTCTTAGTAGGCCAGTGCCTACTGAACCTGGGTGGCTGCACTTGCAAGAAATCTTTTACAGTTTGCATAGATTTAGCTTTGTCTTCCATCTTTTTCAAAACAACTTCTGCCTTATTACCAAGAATGTCCTGTTGTAAAGGAGCATCCAACAATTTAGCTTTAACATGATCAGGCAGATTTTGCTCCTTGAGCCAAGCATGCCTTCTTATCACAGATCCAGTTACGGCGGCCCTTCAAGAGGCCTCCAAGGAATCAAAACCACATTGCAAAGTATGCTTTCCAACTTGTTCAGCTGAATGCAATAAATCCTGTAACTTTGTTTTCCACACAATCAGAAATCAACATCATTTTCTGTTCAAGTAAGCCCATGACATGCTGTTGATTTTTAAGCATATGCAATTGACAGTTTAAAGCCCTGATTGCCAGGGTTGCAGAAGTATAAACCTTCTTACCCCATCTATCCAGCGCCCTGGAGTCTCTATCAGAAGGGGTAGGATTTTTAACAGTAGAAGCCTTAACACCCTTGGGACCCTGAAAAATTGTTTCAGGGTCAGCAGTAGGATTTTTGAAAAGAAACTTGTGGGTGTCAGGAACCCTGTAATATCTGTCTGGTTTACTAGGAGCTGGAGGCAGGAAATCAGGAGCCATGCTGGATTCTGAGAAAACGTTATCAACAACGTCTAAAACAGGAGGCATAGCCAAAGGCCTATACTGAGGAAGTAGAATAAAATCCCTAAGCCTCTTTTTGGAATCTGAAAAATCCTGACTCTCCCAATGAAAATGTTCCCTTAAGGTATGCAAGGTTTCTCCAAAAGAAAAATCCTCAGGAGGAGAAGCAGAAGGGATGGATTCTTCTGCATCAGAGTCCTCATAAGGAGGAATAGAAAATTCCTGATCAGAAGAAATGGAAACCTGATCTGAAGATTCATAATCGATTCATTATCAGTGCCTTGCCTAGGCCTCTTAGCAGGAGGGGGTTGGGAAACCCTGATCAAGGTAATTAAATCCTCAGTCATTTTGATCATTTGTTTTTTAGGCATAGGGGCCTGAACACATGGCTCATGCGTCAGTTTTTTAGACATAGAAGTTGGTTTTGGCCTTGTTTTTGATGATGGCGTCGGTTTAATATACAAATCTTTAGGCCTGCTCAGCGGCTCCGGACCCATCCAAGGGAGAGACATCCACGGGTTCAATACTTGAAGAATCTCACGGCATCCCGGACTCCGAATGGGTCTTGGTAGAGGTCTGCGAATCAAAAGTAGAGGGCATCAGGGGCTGCGAAGGTGCCTCACTGAGTACCGGTGAACCGGTGACTGGCTTAGGAGAAGCTTCGTCATCGGTTTTGGACCTCGACTGTCTGTCTCGGTCTTTTTCTTTGCATTTTTTGTGAATTTCGGTAGTTGGATTGCTAACCGACGACATTTCAGGATAGTTAAATCTTGAGCCAAAGTATTTAGAAGCAAAAATAAACTGACGCTTAATAGTGCGTTGGTTAAATTTAGCACAAAACCGACAGCAAGGCATGTTGTGGTCAGGGCCTAGGCAAGGAATACAGTAAAAATGAAAATCCTTATGAGGTATTTGCTTCCCACAAGTAATACAATTATTAACTTTTACTAACATCGGTAAGGAGCAAGAAAAAGTTTCCCCAACGGGGTACTTAGCTTTAGGTTGAAGACTTCGGTTCTGAAACTCGAAAACAAAAATTTCAGGAGTCGGCCGACCGGCACTTGCGAACTGCTTCTGCTTCAGGCACCGGGCGGCAAGAAAGACTGATTAAAATGGTGTCGGCTGCATGTTTTATACCCCTGAAGACCTGACATCATGGAAGAGGAGACAGCAACCGATGCAGGACCCAAGACTTTGTTATTCAGGCCGACTGAGGGCAACCTGCCAGCAGATTACCCAAATGTAATGACTGCAACAGTGAAACACGAAGAACATCACTGGGTAAGACGGCGATCCAGGTCATAGCCTGCTATAGGTCCCCAACCTTGTCCCTAGACTCTCACTTCATGTTCCTAAGCACGCTGGAATCTATCAAGGTCCAACCTAACACTCTCATACTAGGAGACTTCAACTACCCCTCCATAAATTGGGAAAATTACTGAAGCACCAATACACTGGCCCAACGCTTCCTGGAATTCATCAATTCCAATACCCTGGACCAGCTCATTCTGACCCCCACTAGAGGAAACAACATCTTTGACCTGGTTATTACTAACATGGGCAACCATTGCTCTGCACCAATAGCCAATCCCTCCCTGGTCAGATCAGACTATAAACTAATCACCATGGAAATCCACACCTCACCCCCCCCCCCACAAAGGTAACCACCTTGAAAAACTTCCCCAAAGCTGACTTTGGGCTTCTAAAAACAGAGGTGGCTAACTTCACGGCACCCATGCCAATGGAAAATAGGTGCATGACTGCCAAATCATACACCAATACACTGTACAAACATGTACATAAATGCATGGAACTAGCCATACCCAACAGAACCAAGACGCTCTACTCCAAAAAAGGAAGCCAATCTTGTGGTCCCCTGCCATTAATAAACTCTACAACAGAAGGAAGACACTGCTGCAGAAAAAGGTGAAGCCCCAAGACTGGAAAAACTCCTTTATTAGCCTTAACAAAAAGTTGAGATCCGTCATCAAATCCTCCAAAGCCAGCTATGAAGCCAAAATTGCATAAAAAGAATCACAAAGCCTTCTATAGTTATATCAAGAACCTCCATGGCAATCCCCGGATTTGCTGCGAGTTACTGCAATGGTACCTCTTATACTGAGCCAACAGATATTCCCAACATACTGGCCGACGGATTCTGTGCCAATTTTACCCCTCCCCACCAAGGACCAATCACAATACCGGAAGAATGTCAGGCACCCAGCATTACTGCAGCACAGGTTAAAGCTGCATTGTCCAAGGCCAAGAATGCAGCTACCATAGGACCCGATAATATCCCTGGCTGTGTTCTACATGAACTACAAAGTGAACCGGCACCACATCTGTGTAACCTGTTCTGTCACCGCCTCACCTCAGGCTTTGTCCCTACAGAATGGCACACTGCTACATTTATCCCTCTCCATAAAGGGGGAGCAACTACAGACCCTGGGAATTATTGCCGTATTAGCCTGATGAGTCTGATATGCAATGCTATGGAGTGCATCATCATAGACCCGATTAACAAAGATACAGGAAAACTCCAAACTCTAGACCCCCACGCGATTTGGCTTTGTGAAAGGTAGATCATGCCTGCTCAACCTCGTTGACTTCTTTGAGCCAGTCACCAAGGCTGTGGATGAAGGTAAGGCAGTTCATACAGCCTAGCTCGATCTGGCCAAGGCCTTTGATACCATTCCTCACTTGGGAATTATTGATAAACTCACCAAACTAGGCATCAACCCCTATATCACTAGGTGGATTGCAAACTGGCTCACAGAGAGAATACACAGTATGAAAGTACTGGACTTCAAGTCAGACTGCTGACCAGTCATGAGTGGAGTCCCACAGGGATCAGTCCTGGGTCCTGTCCTGTTCGGCATCTATTTCTCAGAAGTCCAGGGTAACACAAAGGGACTCTGGCTGACCAGGTTCGCAGACGTCTACAAGCTGTAAACCATTATTAACTCCCAAAGTGATGCAGACATCCTACAGAAAAGGCCTCACTGAGACCACTCACGGAGACTGGTGTCGAAACCATGGCCTTAAGCTTAACGTCAAAAAATGTGTGGGCATTCCCTTTGGTAAAAACTCAGTTCCCACTAATTACCACATCGATAGCAGCCCAATGAACACTGAAGGCATTATAAGAGATCTGGGGATGCAGGTTAACAGCAACCTCTCCTTCGAACACCACATTGCCACTGTGGTCAAGCCCTTCTATGTGGTGCATCTCATTACAAAGGGTTTTGCATCCAGTAAGAAAGAGGTCATCGTCGCTCTCTACTCTTCCCTCAGATGAGTCATCAAGTATAATGCCCCATTTGGCATGTACCTCACTAGACACCTGCAACAGCAGGAGAGGCCACAAAAGTACCTCATGAAGAGGATCCTAGGCATTAAAGGCATGTTCTACATGGACAGACTCAACGACTTCATCTATTCTCTGTCTCATATCGCCTACTTACAGGCTATCTCTGCTTGACTTACAAAGTCATGTCTGACCCAGCTCTGTTAGAAATGCTACATCTAAAGAAATCCCAATCCTCCGCAAAACACGCTCCAGAGACCTCAACCACATTACCACAATCAACAGAACATGCTGGAGGGAGAGGTTCCTCACCCAGAGACTGCCCAATGCTCTGGAACAGACTTCCCATACATGTCAAGCAGAGCACCTCACTGTCCCTCTTAAAGAGAAATCTTGATGAGTGCATGGGTAATAGAAATTTCACCCCGGGGATCACTCCAGTGGTTCTACTTGCTAGAGGTACTGGGAACCAACATCAGGCAGCCTGATGCCAGGGCACTTCTATGGGCTAGGCTTGCAAAGGCTCCAGGGCCATTAGCCTAGTACACACCTATGAAACTATGAAGCACACTTTCAATGTTCTGAGTTTTCATTGTTTTGGGTTCTCAGTGTTTTAAGGTTTCGAAGTTTTGGTCTCAATGTTTTGAATTTCAATGTTATGAAATTTCAATGTTTTGAAGTAGACCCACTGAGTGATACAACACACTGCATACAGTAGACAAGACAGAGGCACTACCATAATTACTAAGGATGTGTGGTATAGAGCATTTTATTCTTGATTTGCGTCTACTGCGAAACCCTTTTCAGTGCTGTCATTTATTTTATTGTAGATCAGCTAGACTGGGGAGACCTTACAAAGTATTAAGATCCTTGCAAATGTAGACATGTAGTTAGAAGGGATCTGTGTAGTACAGAGGTCAGCACAAATACTCTAGTGAGCAATTTAAGTACGTCAACAATGAGGGCTATATACATAGAGATAGGAGAGGCTAGGATGGTACATTAACCCCAAAGCAATGCACTTGTTTATTTCCTTTAACTTTGCTTTAAGCCTAGTTTTAAAGAGTTTTATATAATTTACTTCCCTGATGTCAGCAGAACTGCGGTGGTGGTGCTGCGGTAGCGTTGCCGCCTCACAGTTAGACGTTGCCCGTTCGATTCTCAGTTAAAGCGTCTTCTGTGTAGCGACATGCGTGAATGGGCGTTCCTTCATTGAAGGTTGTGCATTAGGCCCGGCAAGCCAATACGTAAAAATCTACTGCCAATCATTAGCGGACCAGAGTTCCGCTGTGGCGACCCCTAACTGGGAAAAGCCGAAAGACACAAACAAACTTCCCTGATGTCAGCAGGGACAGCATTCCATTCAAATGGAACTATTTAGGAGACAGCTCCTTCAGTGCAAGTTAGTTTAAATGAAAGCTGTCCAAGTACTAGTGCTCAGACAATAAACTGGTTCTCTGCCAAACAGTCTGCTTTTTAGGATTATGCACTGCCCATCATCACAATTATGTAAGGGTATTTAGTAGGAGTGCTGCTCTGGCCTGAAGAGGTAGCCATTTACATTTGGAAAAGGTGGAGCAGTGATGTACTCTGACATTATCCTGGTTAATGAAATAATGAAATTTTGTTTTCACTGATTTAAATCAGTTTAGAAGTTTGCATTCAGCGCATGGTAATTAGGCAATTAAAGGTAGTCTGTATTCCAGCCTAGCTACGAGTACAATGAAAGCAACTACCCATTTACTTTCAAAGTTAAGTTAGTCTGAGATTTAGAAAGCCATTTTGAGTTGTAGCATGACTAAGTACTAATTCAGTACAGTCTGACTGTTAAAAGTTTGATGCAGTAGGATGTCCAGGTATCTCTGTTTAGTGGATAACAGCAATGGAGTGACTGAAGCATCAGCTATGGTTGGTGTGCCACGTCTACTCAAACATTTAGCATTACTAAAACACATACTGCTAGTCAAAGTGTTAACTGTTACGTTGTTTATGGCCATCACATTTCATAACAGTTGGAAATCATTCTGTTGTCCCGTATTGATGTTTGAAGTACTCCTACCATCCTTGATGATTGCAATCATACCTGCATACATTAAACACTGCAGCTAACGAATGTCCAAGGGTAAATCATGAATTAATAGAGAAAAAAAGGAGAGGTCATAGAATAGATGGGAACAGACCCCTGGGGGAGAACATAGTATGTAAGCATGAACAGCTATAGACTCCCTCCACTTCCCATAGTTCCATAAACCTCTATGGCTTCTCTCAACTCATCTCTTCTCCCACTCGATATAATAAGCATACTAACACTGGCACAATCCTTGACTGGATTCCCACTTCCAACCCAAACCTATATCACAAGCCCTGGACTCTCCCAAACTCTCTCAGTGACCATCTTCCTACCCTAGTCTATAGACATTCTCCACAACTCGACAGACTCCACCGTCTCAAAGAGTGTCGCAAACTGTCCAACTTCAATCCTACTACCTTCAACGATATACTTTCCTCCTTCAACTGGTCCTTCTTATACAACCTTTCTCCAAATTCAATGAAATCTTCCTAAATACTCTAAACTCCCTAGCCCCCATCAGAAAAATTAGACTAAAATCTAACTTCTCACCTTGGCTATCACAGTCTACTCGTAACCTTATGTTACAAAGAGATAAAGCTTGGAAGAGATAGAAAAAAAAATAAACTGCCAACCCATCTTCAAACTTACAGAGAACTCGGGAACTGTACCAAAAAAACACCGACAATAACAAAGGACAATATCATCATAAACTACTAAGTAATCCTCACTCTATCCCCAGATTATTCTGGAACAATATTAATAAGCTCCTTTATCCAGGTAAACCTGCTACATCTAATTCTCTGCCCAAATGGGTCTGACCTTGATACTGCTACTCTACTAAACACCTTCTTCATCGACTCAATCAAAAATCTTACTAAAAATAAATCTGCAAATCTTTCTTCTATCAATCCCACTCCCACCACTTCTGCCTCAAGTTTCTCTCTGAAATGTACCCCCACTGCAAATACCAGAATTCTTCTCTCTAAACTTAAATCCTGCTCTACCATCTGCTGATAACTTACCCCCTCAGTTTCTCAAAATTGCCTACCCCGTCTCCATACTTATCAATTGTTCCATCCTTGAAAAATACCGTACCCAAAATATGGACGAAATTTTATGTTATTCCCCTTCATAAAGGAGGAAATTCTACTGACCCCTCCAACTATCGCCCCATTGCTACTCTGTCCTCCCCTCCAAAATAATGGAAAATGTATACATAAACAAATTCTTGACTACCTTTTAAAAGAAAACCTCCTAACACAAATGTTATACAGACCACTGCCAAAGCTTGTGATGAAAAAAATGAGTTTCTAGTCTCTTCCTCAACTTATCCAAAGCTTTTGACACCGTCTCCCACACTCTGCTTCTAACTAAACTTAAAAATCTTAATCTCTATACTCTGGTTCACTAGCTGCCTCTCTGACACACTCCAGTCTGTCAGATGGTTATCTGCCTCCTCTCCTTTCCTGCCTATTCACCCAAGGATCAATATTAGGGCCCCTCCTTTTTAACATCTTTACAAATAATCTTTGCACAGCCTGCCCAGACTCCTCTCTTATCCAGTATGCTGGATGATTCCACTATCATATCCTGTTCTGATAATCTCCCCCACCCTCAGTCCCTTACCCATGACTCACTTCTATCTGTAGAAAAATGGCTAAGTAGCAATGAAGTCTTACTTAATACAAAAAAAAAAAAAAAAAAAAATTTCTATTCCTTCCTAAATCTCTACAACACTGTAAAAACTCCTCCTCAGTCTCATCTCTCAATAATCTCTCAATAATACTACCAACTCACTCAATAACAACACCATGGAGTTTGGTATGAGTTTCAACGACCAACTTAAGTTTGACATCCACATCCTTCAGGTCATCAAAACAAATACAACAAAAACTAGGCCTGTTATATAGGAAGAAAAAAATACCTGACCAAGGACACAAAACGTTCTCTGGCACAAGCTTATCTACTGCCTACTCTCTTCTATGCTGCACCTATACTCACTAATCTACAAACCAACCTCATGACCAAACTTGAATCTACCTACAATAAAATCGCTAGATTTGCTACAAGCCTTCCTTATCGCTCCCACCACTGCACTGCTCTACAAAAATCTTCAATGGCCAGAAGCTCAAATGCAACTCTTACTTCCACAACTTTACCTCACTCACTCTAACTAATCCATCCCTCTGCCCTGCTCTCCACCCTAATCTCCCCCTATACTCCCAAATGCTGTCTCCGTAGTGCAGACCAACATCTCCTGGAAATTGATAAGCCCAGGAAATAAACAGGTAAACTTCGGTATAGTTATTCAATTGCTAACTCCTGGAAGACCCTATCCATTGACCTAAGAACAATCACTAGTAGTTTCAGTTTCAAACAAATGCTAAAAGATTACATGCTTAAAGCATGGTCTTGCCCCCATCTCCCTCCAACCTGACCTATTTCCCTCCTCATCCTTTCTTCCTCAATTATCTCTATCAATACTCTGATAGGTTATCTCTACCCCATGTCATTTCATTCTTCCTACTGACAATCTACAAAAAAAAATTCATAAACTGTTTCCTGTTGAATGGTAACTACCTTTCATTTGTCTTTTTAACTGCCAAAGTGTTCAACATCATTCATACTCTACACAAAACTATCTCAAGACTTTATTTAGAATTATATTTACTGTTAGTATACAATATCTTCTCCCAGGTTACTATCCATATTTTTAACTATGCTCTATTGTAATATACGTTTTGCATTGTTTTTTTTTTTTTTTTTTTTTGCTTTAGAGCTTTTTTCCTCAGGCCTCTGCTGAAAAAGGGCTTCCTGCCCAGTCAGAATAATCCAGTTAACAAATGGCAAATAAATAAATAATAAACAAAGTGTGCATGCTTCAATTCATGAACCTGTTTGGCACCTACAACTCATCACTTTCCTAAAACAATAAAAATGTGTGCAAATGCAATAAATGTGATTGTTTTGTGACTGTCTACTGCTTATTATAATCTTCCATTGATTTCAGCACCACTGACCCAGGTAGAAGTAATAGACCTCAGCAGAAATAATTAGACTAATATTTTTTAATATCTCATGTAATCAAGACGGCTTCTTATTAAATGTGATATCCAGCAATAGACTAGCATGTATGTGCATTCTTAGACAACATCTTGAAAAGCCATTACTGGGAAAGAGCGACTGCAAATGTTAGTTAAAAAAAACAAACAAACAAACAAAAAAACCTTAGGATATTTTCCCCCGATTATTTTAGCACCAGAAAGACAAATGACTTTAGGCCCCTCTTGGATCTCTGTCGCCTTAACATCATTTTCCAAAGATGAAACATTTTAAATGGTCTGGATATACATATGCCAAAGATTCACCATTTGCCATTTTAGTCTCTGGGCAAATATTTATAAGCTCAGTCGTTTGCTCACAACCTTGAATGTTTAGGCATAATCATTTGAGTTGTAGGTAATGCAACCCTTACTGCTCATGTCAAAACTGTAGGATTTAACTGCTCGAAGTGTATATGGGAGTCTTTGCTCAAACTGAGTATTCCCTTGGTGATCCAAAACAATTATCGGCTTTCTTTCATTCTGGGTTCTCCAGTATAAATTCTAGTACCTGCTTTCAAGATATGCACAAAAGCTGATACTACCCAAATGGATTACAGTACAAATCCACAGAGGCCTTCTACATGGCTAGGCTTAAAAAGGCTCTTCTGGTCATTAGTCTAGTACACTCTTATGAACCTATGAAGTTGTACAGTTTCTATGGGGAAAGGAAACGGGTTCTAAAGACCATCTTGCCTTTTACTGGACTAAGTTCCAGTACTCCCCAAACCCAGTGCCACAACGGGCACAAAACGCTGGCCCCTTCCACCTCATAAAGTTCCTTTACAAAGGAAGCTATAGAAAACTATATAGCTCATCTTAGCTACTACCTTCCTAGACTTTATTTTTTGTGGTGGGGGCTCAGAACCTGAAGAGTACAGCACTCTTTTACAATGGCTTAAAAGTAATGGGAACACTGCTGAAGGTGTTAGCAATGAGAATACAGTGAGAGAAAGGGGTCCTGTGGTGGCCTGATGCTGGAGAAACCAATGTTAACAAGACCAGTGTCAAGAAAGATAGCACTCTCAGAAACATTAATGGTGTCAGCACAGCTAAAGCTTGAAAATATAGTGCCAGGGCCATGGTCAGATGGTGCTATGCAAGCAATAAAGCTGGCAGTATCAACATTCTTATGGCCAACACTGGCTGAATTAAAACAGGATGGTGACAGTGCCATCTGCAATGAAGACACAGGAGACAGTCAAAAGGAATATCCAGGCAGGCAGGAAGGATAAAGTTCTTCAGAACTGCAGTTCAAATGGAGCAAGCAAGTGGATTGCAGCCTTCTGCTTGAGGCCCATCAAAGACTTTACAGTTTTTCATAGTCAGTGCTTGGTAGAAATGGTGAGTACAAGTACAAGGCTATGTCCAGCCTGTACCTCACAGACTGATGCTAAACAATGGTTCCTGTAGGACTGGTAGATTTTACAATTAAAGTAGACTTTATTTTTACAGATTCCTTACTTTCTGAAGAAATGCACTTCAAAACAAATTTTTGGAGTGAAAAATCTCCACAGCAGAAGCAAATGGAAGAAACATATGAAAAGCCTTTTAAGAAAGTTAAAATTTTAACTGGTCTATCTTAGGAAGTTTTGGATCCATTTTTAGTATAAACTGAATGGTGTTTTGACTAAGGTACCAGAGAACAACGTGAAGGCTGACTACAATTTGAATATTATTATGGAGCAGGCAAAACCTGCGACAACAAATTAAGCTTTTCATAACATTTAAGACATGCTGCCTGTTTAAATTCTGAATATAATGAACAAAGAAATGTGCTGTATTAGCCAATGTGTATACCTGTTTGCAGGCAGAATAGCCCAAACACAGGAATACTTTCTGAACAAAGGCTTGGATGTCAAGAGGTGAACAGGCCTACTAGGTCCAATGGAGCAGAAAGTGAGAAAAGTATTTTCTGACAGAAATATTAATCTGTAAATACTGTGACAAAAGGTTGATAGACTAAGAGAGTAATATTGAGACACAGTGCCAAGCTGAAACTTAGAAAATTCACCAAAAAGAACAGAAACTAGCCTAGGGCCATATTCTGTTGATGAATTTCTAAAGCAGCAAAGAAGAACTGGACAGTGTGAGAGAAGTAATGGGTGAGAGATTCCAGGCAACTTGGGAAAGTTTTTACTTAAACAATTCTAATTCCTGTGGCACCGGTCCTACTGCTTACTGCAGATGTACCTCTTTTTATGAGATCTTCTCATTATCACATTCACAATATTTAAGTCACCTCTGCATGTGAATGTATGATTCTGGTCAGTACAGCTTTTTAAACTGAATTGCATATTAAAATATATGTCAGTTTGCAACAGAATGTTTTACTTTTCCAAATCTGGTACAAACAGTAATGAAAAACACAAAACCCCATGTAGTACCCTTCCCAACACATGTACACCACTTTGCTGTATATTTTAACAGTGGTACCTCTATATAATGTTTTCTGTATAACATCTTTCCTTCTAAATACTGCACAGCATTTCCCCTCACTAAATGGCTTAATTCTACAATAAAGAACCCCTTACCTGATTAATATGACATTCGTGACTACAAAATAACGCAAATTATTGTGAAATGAGTGAAAAAAGAACAGAAAGATAAGTACAATAGTTTGAAACAGAAAAATAAATTAGCACCTTGTTACATTTCGTTATACATTCTCCAATTTCATTTGACATGTTAATATTTGTACTTCTTATAACAGAATTTTTATTAAAATGCTTAGTCACAAACAGTATTTATTAAAAAGGCTTACTCTCAAGCAAAAGAGCAATGATTTACTGTTAGGTATGTGGTGAGGAGGGGGTTTACCTTACCATGATGAGCAATCATCCACAATAAGCGATCAGCTACTTCCAGTGGAAAAAATATATAGTCTTTGAAGCAGAGTGTTCCATCTGTCCTCACCCAGCAGAACTTGTTGAGGTTACAACTCAAGAAGTTCAAGCAAATGTCAAGGAGTGAATATGGAGAAGCTTCCTCCTAAAAGGAGAGAAAAACACACATACATAAAATGATTCACTTATAATCAAGAAAAAAATACAAAAATAACCCAAAAGATAGTCCCCCACAAGGATCTCAAAATAAGAGACTACAGGTCTACGTTCTTGCCCACCCCTCTAGGATCTACAAAGAATGAGCCAGTAGAGTTTTGTATTTTGACCAACCAGAGAATCTTTATTTTAGACCATTTCTTAGTGCTTAAAAAAAAATGAAAGTTATGTATTTCCTGTAGCATTAGAGCAAGAAGTGGATCCATTCTTCAAAACAGCCTATAAATATACACACACATATATATATATATATATATATATATATATATATATATATATATGTGTGTGTGTGTGTGTGTATGTATGTATGTATGTACACACACACATATATTTCATGTGTATGCACGTATACATGTATATAAATATACACATATGTATTAATAAATACAGGTATTAGGATTCCCCGGCAGATAAAACTTTCAAAGGTTGCTTGAACCCTCCTCCTTACCATTTTCCATTGCTGGTTCCCTTGTCCCTCCAGATCTTCTGCAGCAGTGATTCAAGAATGCAAGATAATCAGCAGAATGGAAAGAAAAGTACTCTAGACCAACTATACTAAAGGTGAAGGATGGAAGGAAAGTACATTACAGGGAGCATCTCAAACAGCGTATGCTCGAAAGAATAAGTGAAAATATATTAATCTTTTTGGACTGAATCACAAAATCAAACAAATAAAATAAATAAATAAAAGAAGAAACAGCATTATGCAGGAGGGCAAGCCGCCCCTGCGCTCTCCCCAAAACACACCCTGCTAGTTATATATGACAGCACAGAGATCACAACAGCTGGGAAAGTGCAAATTCCCAGTCCCTGCTGTATCACGATCTTGCACGCAAAGTGGCTGGCAGTCAGCAAAACAAATAAAGAACGTTTGCTCTTTTGAAGGTTCTCTCTTGCCCATTATACCCATTAAACAGGCTGTATCTACTTTAGACAGACGTGATTATAGAGTAACTATATAACTTTCATATCAGACAGGAAAAAGTTCCTTCTCCTTAACAGCGGGATAGAGTCCCAAGCTTATCTTCCAAGAAGGTAAAGCTAAACTAATCTTTTTTACTTGCTATATATGCCTTTTTACCACTGCACATACCAACCATCAAACCTCTCACTATCAGACAGACTCAGAGGAGGCCGTCATAGAGACGAACAGTTTTGGTCTGTGAGCTCACTGATATCCTGTCAATGATGGTGTATTTCAGTACTGCCTTAACCCCTCTCTGGGAGGCAGAAGAACAAGTGACCCATACCCCCACTGGAGCCACTAAGCTCTCCCCTGTGGGCTATCCTTTGTGTCAAAACCCCTCTTCAGAGGGACTGTGGCACTGGATAGTCCAAGCCACCCCCCAGGATAAGCATATCCTCCTTCTCCACACCAACCATAGCACATGCCATAACTGCTAATCAAAGCTGGGACATGTGGGCCACAGTCAGGGCTGTATCCCACTGGAGCTCTCCCAAAACTTCAGTTTTTTGGCAAAGGAAAAGAAAAGCTGGTCATTCTTTCTGTATGTTCTTTGGTCTATCAACAGTAAGTTATGTACCAACCATAACAACAGATCTGCAAGATCTTTGTCTGTAAAGTGCAAATGAGAGACTTGTTTCCGCAGGCAGTCCCTTTTTTTTTCATCAACAGGAAGTATCTCTTAAGGTCAAGTTCCTTCCTTCTCTTCCAAAATGCAGTTTCCTGTGGCTACCCTCAGATCGAGTTTGACAGCTAAAAAAAAGTAGAATTAAAAGGTACTTTGCAAAATGAAACATTCTCCCATATAATCTTTGTGGGTCCTCTAGAGCGATGGAAAGGTGGCAGGGGAAGTGGATTGGGGATGGCAGGCGAGAATGTTACAGTGTAAAGACAACGATCATGCAGATCTATTGTAATGGTTAAGTACTTAAGTTTTGTATCTATCAAGATCCAATCAATATACTACAAATGAGGGATGAAATCCCAAGCAGAGCAGCTTCTGTGGCATCACGAAAGAATATCACAAAGTTTAGTAGCTCCAAAGCAAGCTCGAGACTTAATTACATGCAGCTTATAAGTGTTTAGCAAAGGTCTGTAATAAAATCCATGTGGCAGTGGTGGAGATGTCATACAAATACAAGTTTCTAAAATGGGCCGAAGAAGTGGCTACCAAACATAGTTAGTAAACACTAGGTGTGACTGGGGGAATAGCAGTATGCAATACAATTGTACAGCCATCTTGATAAAGTAGCTTTTGTTGCTTCTTAGCCCAAACTGTTAGGTGTGCAAGAAATAGAGCGGATTATCCTTCCTTATATCCCTGGTAACATACAAATAAAGTCTAAGTTAACTAAATATCAAGTCAGTGGAATTTATAATCACCCTTGTTAGAGAAATGGAGGAATACCACCAAAAGATTTATGGCTCGATTAAGACTGAATTCAGAAGCTACCCAAGGTATGGAGAATGAGTCAGTTCTTAAAGTAACCCTGTTCTTATGGAAAACTGTATACGGAGATTAACATGACATGGCACGCATCTCTGACACTAATCAGAGTGAAATAATAACTACTAGGGACAATGTTTTCCACTGAGAAACTTCAGCTGCACTTTTGCTGTTAGCTCAAAGGGGGTCTAATAAGTTTATCCAAGATAAAAATCACAACCCATGTACCCCTTAAGAAGGACTTACAGACTATATGTAATACAAAGAAAGTGTTCTCAAATCCCTGGTAGGAGTTAGAAATTACAGACAAATTAAATTAACTTTAACAGTAGGGAAACTGGAAAATTCGGCTAAAAAAGTGGAGCACTAGCCACTCAGATGGCACACAGGGATAAAGTTCTGACTACAGCTCAGTCAACCCAGGCTCGATTAGTAACTTGGGTTGACAGACAGAGCGGCGGAGGGAAGGATGTGCCCCTCCCAGATGGGTGGGCATTCGATGACTCTCCCTTAGGACAGGCATGATCCAAAGAGGGGAGCTGCTCTCCGATATAAATGATGAGCACTGGAGAAGAGGAAGGGAGAGGGTAGGGCAAGTGAATAAATCCCCCACCAGAACAAATGCAAATAATGGACGAGCCCCCAGATGCCTTATGGATCCATGACCAGGGAGGAAAGTCTGGGGTGGGAAGGAGATAAGCTGGTAGACCCAGTACAGATGTGGCACACTGGAAAGTCAGACCAGTTAAATGATGTCCCACTGTAGGACCCACATAATACATGACCAGAGGTAGCATAAAGACTGTCATCTCCATTAGACTCAGGACTCACTAATGGACAAATTAATTGGTGGAATTCTTTTTAGTGACAGACTGGCTATTCTCAATATTGTGTCCAAATAACAGCCTATGAATTTCAGTACCTGTGAAGACTTCTATCTGTGATTTTGCATTTTTGACAGCAATTTATAAAGACAGAAACAGGCTGAGTAAACAACTCCTTGCTCATAGACTCTTGAGAAATCTATGATCCAAACATCTAGATCCGGAAAACATATTACAACTGTCATGCAGTTGACAATCATCCTAAGAACAGCAGCAAGTCCAAAGTGTGGGGCTCTGACTTGGTACGACTGGCTCCCACACAAAAGCCAAAGCAGCTCCCGTACACCCTTACTCTTCTTAATGTGCAAATTGGTTGTGCTCTTCTGCACCTCCACCTCTCTGCTATGGAACTCTCAACATCTGGAGCACACTCCACCATGTTATAATCCCTTTAGCCCCAAGATCCTGTTTGTATCCCCAAAGTATCCTGTAAAAACTGGTATTTGCCCTAAGTTATTTCAGTTCTTCATGGAATTATGACATAAGATGGGCCATCTTGTATAGATGTTTAAGGCCTCTTATTCTGTCTTGGGACTTCTTGGATGGGACATTGACTGGTGGGGTTGTAAAGGTGGTGGGTATTTTCTAGCAGTAGGTAACTGGACATATTCTAAAAACAAACTTAGAGGCCAGTGTTAAGAACAAGTTTGAGACAGTTTCCTCCAGAGGCAGCCCAACTTCTTGAGGAGGTGGGTTGTTGCGGCTGCCTCAGTTGTTGCTGCTGCTGTCTTGCTCCAGAAGGTGCTCTTGCTGAACTTATGCCACCATGCCTCGTGGAACCAGCTTTGGGGAATCTCTACTCATAACTCTCTCTGCACTATTTGGTATTTTTTTTATTTTTTAAATTCCTTTTTTTTTTTTTTTTTTTTTAGCACAGGAACTTTGGAGAGTAGTGAAACTTGTTCCAATAGCTACGAGTGCCAAACCCTCTTGCTTGCTCTTAAGCAACTTATTCATTTGCAGTCTCAACAGACAGGACTTATACATGGCACTGACCAAGGAAGTCCTGATATATCCCACAAATCCACAAAGCCTGAGACAGACATTCCTCATGCTAACAGTTGACCCAGCAGCCTTAGTTTCTCCATCTATAGCAATAGACAAGAGATATAATAATGTTCATAACTGTCATCTGTGATTCTATCTGCCAACATAAGTCATTTTATGAGGCCTTTTTCAGTGCATTTAGAGTGGTTATGATAGATCCCCACTAAAATCTGGTCATGTGCATCAAACAGTCAAGGGGTCTTGGCACAAAAAGTGCTTAAATTAAGTCATTTTTCTAAGCAATTCATCAATATTTAATCCTTATCAGGTGGATGAAATTCAGATGTCTCTCCTGAAAGTTCTCTTTTTGTCGCTGCCACTGCCAGCAAGTGACCCTTTATTTCTGCTGGGTTAGTCATTTTTTTTCTTCTTTTTTTTTTTGGGTAGACCAAAGTATTTTGTCTGGTTTTCAGGGGATTGGTTTGAGCAGTCTATTTGTCACTCTCCAGGCTCTTTCTAATATTACGTCTATCATCCTTGTCAGTGGGGGATGGGGAGGTGCACCCAAGCTACAGGCAATGCAGACTGAAAAGCATGCTGAAAGATCACTTCCTCAGAGAAGGTAGGGTCTGTGGTCCAAGAGCTCTTCTGCCTCACTAGTTCAAGAAAATTTCACAAAATGTTGGGTTATTTGGAAGGGACTAAGAGGAAGCTTACCCTTCATCAGTACCTTTATCTGGGGTAGGAGACACTGTTGCATAATCTACATGCCATCTCTTGCTGTTCTAATTCTCAGCATACTCAGGTGGGAGTCATCTAAATGTTCAATCAAGAACTTTTTCCAAATCAGCAGAGACTCAGATTTTTTTGGTACCTGGGTCTGCTGGGACTGACATGAACAATACAAGACTCCAGACAAAACAGTGACCATAGCAGAAGGCAATGCAGAGTGCGCCTATTGCATTGCAATAACCATTATGGGTTGCCTTGACTCTGACTCCTCTACCTGTGACACCGGTGCTCAGACCATTGGCACAAATTACATCTGAACGATTGCTACTGCCAACATCAGTGTCAGGGCTGAAACAATGGCACTGAAGTCAGGCATGGTGTCAAGGAAGGTTTTGACATCAACATTTTAATGGCTGATAATCCAGATGCTTTGAATGGAAGTGTCAGTCTTGATGCCAAGTTCCCAACCTTGAATACCTCCCACATACAGATTTAGGTGTCTCACACATCAGCAAAGAGGCCACAGGTGCCAAGAGCCCAATGCTAATGGAGCAGTTACTGTCAGTGCCACTGAAAATGCATAGTGGCAGCATTCAACTCCTATAATTCTGGTGCCAAAACTGGACCCAGGGTAGGAGCAGTAGATGTAGAGGGAAAGGGTCCATCTCTTATTGAGACATAAGGGGAAGGGGGACACTTTCAATGAGCTTTAACCACGGCTTTCATCATTCACTTCCATGTCACTATTTTCTACACCTTACTTTTCAACTTCTTTGGCATTTTTCTGTCATACACTACATGTGATGCGCTGTCCCAGTTGGTTGCAACCCTTTTGATTCCAGTTTGGACCTTCTTATTCAGACATCCCTTCTCCTCAATCACCTTTGCCCAGGTACTCGAAGATGTTAACCTGCTCCACTATTTACCTTCAAACTTAATTCTCAACTTCTGATTTCTCTCATTTGCTGCCATTACTACTGTCTTATCTGTTTTCCATTTCATCCCATGTGCCTTCGGTTTTGCATTCCATTACATTCTTATATTCTTTGCTGAAGTTTTAGTTCAAAGTCTGCCTGAAATAACCACATCACCTACAAACAGCAACTTTCTTGATCTGTCTCATCCAACTATGAACAGCAGTGGGAGGTGAACCCTGATCCATACCCACTCCCACTGGCAGCACCTCTGTGAGTTGGAATACTGCTCGAATTTGTGTCTCTGGGTCTTTGTACATAGCCTGCATTAATTCCACCAATATTTATCGGACTTTGAACAATTGCAGAACTGCCAAAATCAGCTTTCTTGGGACCTTGTTATATGCTTTCCCCAAGACGAGGAATGACAAGTAACTCTTATCAGCTCTAGTGCCTTCTCAACTATGTCTCACTGCAAAAATTGTGTCAGTTGTTCTGCATCCTATCTGAATCTGAACTGCTCATCTCCTTTCTTACTTTCTACTACTATGCACACTTATCAGTCACCCTCTCCAGAACTTTTATGCTGTGTGACAGGATTTGATACCTCTATACTGCCCACAGTTGTGCAGATCCCCTTTGTTCTTGCACATCAGAAGTAGTATGCTTATTCTCCAGTCATTTGGGATACATCTTTCTCTCCATGCTGCTATGAATACCCAAAAGCCATTTCTTCCCTAACTCATGCCAAATCTTGATCATATCTGCTATGACCTCATCTAAGCCTGCTGCCTTCCCCGACTTCATTTTTCCAGGTGCATTTCTTACCTCTTCTAGAGTGCGCTCCACTTTTTTTTTCATTGTAGGCTGTGTCTGGGGCAGTACAGCTTTCCTGGGGTTTTCCACATTCAGAAGATGCTAGGAGTATTCCTTCCATCTGCCTTTGTTGCCCTGTGGTCTGCTGAGCATGTTGTTGCTGGCATCCCTTATGAAGGATGCCCATCTTCCTTATCTTAATCTTTCTGTCTTTGCCTTGCAACATGATAGTTTCTTTGTGTTATCTATGGAGTGACTTTCCAGAAGCTGGAAGAGTGCCCCTGATGCCTTATTCTAAGCCACTGAAACGGCTCTTTTAGCCTCTTTGTTAGCTAGCCAATATTCCATTTTAGCCTGGTTGGTCTTTTCGGTCTCCTGCTTTTTCCTGCATGCCTTCTTTCGACAACTTCATGGATTTCTGTATTCCACCACTAGCTTTCCTTATATACGTTATCTTCTTACATGGCTTGGTTGCACATCTTTTCTGTAGCCCTTACTCATAATGTTTTGAGGTGCTGCCATTTATCTTCAACTCCACCTATTTTCTCTTCTTCCTGAGCTGCTGGAGTCCAGAGTATTTCTTTCTACGCTTGCGCTGTCTCTTCAATCGACTTCCAGGTCTTCAGCCTAATCCCTATTGACCTTTAGAGCCTTCCCTGACTACTGCTTGCAGCTTACTTGGGACAACCAATGGTTTATGCTGCAGGCCAACTGTTCACTAGGGATGACTTTGCAATTTCCGATTCTACTCTAGTGCCCTTTCCTTACTAGAAGGAAGTCTACATGAGTTGCATGTTGGCCACTCTTGTATGTGACCCTGTGACTGTCCCTCTTGCTGAACAATGTGTTGGTTACCATCCAACTATTTTTCCAGACAGAAGTCTATAATGGCCTCTCTTTCTTTATTCCTGTTGCCCCACCCTATATGGCCCTACGCAGTCCTTGTATCCTGTTCTGTCTGTCCATATATGTGATTGAGATCCTTCATTATCATCAACACCAACTCCAGTTGTTCTGCTAAATCTAGCAGGTCCTGCAGCTGCAGTCTGAATGCACTCTTTTTCTCATTATCATATCCCTGCACAGACCAAGATTATGAGTAGTGCCTTATCCTTACATTGAAGCTTAAATGTCATGAGTCTGTCACAAATTCTGATAACATTTATCACAGTCTTCTGAAGCTTCTCCCTCACCACAATTACCACACCATTTCCAGTATGCAAAGTAAGAATGTCTTCAATATCTTTAATTATAGTTGTCTGCCTATTGCTGAACTGACTGTCAAGCCTTTTGTTCAGGGTCTTATATTTGCCCCCTACTGCCCAGGGTAACTTGGGTGACACTATGATCAAGCTTAGGATTTTTTACTATGAAGTTAAACTTTGCACAGTTGTACAAAGATAGTGCCAGGTAGGAGCACATTGTCCCACTGAACGTAATTTCAGCAAGCACAAAAACAGTGTGTGCTTTTCACCAAAATTACTTTTGCAGATAGTGGAGTTTGCCTTTTTCTCCACTGTTGTACAACCTCTGAGTTGGTATCTCCCCACATGGGGGTTGCAGAGGGACAAAACAAAATTATTTTGTTCATTGAAGGTGATTTTTGTGTTTTTCTTTTTTCACCCATTTGCTGAAGTTGATGACTTGACATGAATCAGTGTCCCACAATCCTTTCTGGACTCCCCCTCTCTGTCTAAAAACAGTACTTTCAAGCCTCCCATCCACCTATTGATCAAAATGATTGTGAGTGTATGAGAAAAGACATTCACAGAGTTTTATATGCCAAAGCAAACTCTGGATGTTGCAACTTTACCACCAGTAAATGTTAGTGGACAGTCCAGCTAAGAACCATTTAATACCACTTACAAAACTTGGCAAGGGTGGAGGGTTAGTTATTATGAACAATACAGACCATGTCAGTGCCATGTTTAATGTTTTAAATGACACTGAAAAATACATCACTGTGGCTAAAAATGAAGTTAACATCGCCTACAGAAATATACAGATATCTTTTTATACGACCTCATAATGCAACATGCAGTCACACCATCACTTTTTTGAAAGTGGACCACCCTAGAGTCCCTACTATTTTACAGAATACCCAAAACATGAGTATTGTGCCTACCCTTTCGTCCTGGGATGGCTGCTGAAGGCTCTAAAACTCATGCCTTAGCAGTATTCATTAATATAAAGCTATAAACTTTATGACAAACACCCTTATGTTTTAAAAGATTCTTGGGACTTCCTAGGGACTCTGCAGCATGAGTCACACTATGAAAATTTAATTTTGGTTATTACAGATGTGACTGATCTTTTTTTCCCCTACTGCCCCCCCCAACACACACAGGGTTTGTCATTGTTCAAAGAAGCTACAACAGGCTGTGATTTTTTTAAATGCAAGTGATGTTAATGTTGTAACAGAATGAATTAGTTATGTTCAACAATTTTATTTACTTTGAAAGAGAATTCTACAGGTAAATTCATGGGATAGCAATGGGTGCTGCTTGTGTGTATGCAAACTGTGTGTGGTTTGGGAACAAAAGTTTCTTTTCAGATCAGAGCATGTCAGATATTGGAACTTGTATGTCAGGTCCCTAGATTACATCTGCATTCTATGAACAGAAAGAAGAAAAACTGCACAATTTTTTGAAATGTATATGCACTCACACAGTTTTTAAAATTTGCACATCCATATTCTTTTGAAGATATCGGTTATGCTGATACTTATGTAATCAGAAATAAAGAGCAGGACAGATTAATTTCTTATAAATACAGAAAACTCACATTTTCAAATTCTTATCTTCTCCATTTTAGTAGTCACCCAACAACAAAATAGAGGAGCCCTGTTAAAGGACAAATGTTCAGGTTAGCCAGGATCATATGTGACTACAACAGATTTTCAACAGAGATTGTTTTTTTAATTACCAGAAGATGGAATTCCTGGGATCATAAGTTGAAAATAAATGTTTAGCGTCTTCTTTTGAGAAAATGAGGAAGTTAACTGCTAACCTTCCTTCTTTCTTTAGAAGTAAAATTTTCATTGAACACCTTATTGCATTTTTCTAATATAATCAGACCGCCTTTAACGTGCTCTTATTCCTGGTTACAGGTTGCCACAGCGGACTCCGGTCTGCTCATGATTGGCAGTGGATTTTTACAGTGCCAAGTTGCCAGCCCGACGCCCAACCTTCAACGAAGGCACGCCCATTCATGCTCGCACCTACCTGCATGTCTTTAATGTCACTCAACCGTGGAGAGGTCATGCAGACTCCACACAGAAGGAGCCCCAACCAAGAATCGAATGGGAGAACCTCTTGCTGTGAGGCGACAATGCTAAACACTGCACAATTTTACTAATGTTGTATTCTTAGCTGCTACTTCTGTTTTAGTTATGAAAAATACTGCTTAGTTACATTCTCAAACCTTTCCATAAGATGTTAACGTTGTTCATTGTTGAGTAAGTAGAATTTCCATAAAGTTATTCTATTTAATCCCTCTGCTGATGTGGTCCTAAACATTGTTGCTACAGGGATACTGATTTAAGGGCCCCCCCCATATAGGTAGCGATGATCTACTTCGCTTCCAAGTATGTGAGAAGTTAAGATTAAAAAAAAGTAGGTGGGCTTTACTTTTCTTTGACTCTAATGCAAGGAAATGAAAGTTTTTAAAAAGTACTGGTAGGTTTCCGGTACCTATACAATAATAGAACCATATTGTCGGGAGAAAAGAAATCTAAGGATTACGTTAAACTGTAGAAGAGAGTGGAGTTTTCCTTTAAACCTGTGATAGGAATTAAGAGTCTAAACATTTGCATACCCATTTTAGTGTGTTTGCTTGCTTCCTTTGCATACAATTGCTTACTGTTATAATCTCACCTTTGATCTAAGTTGTCATTGGAAAGATTGTTCTGTCATTACACATACACTGCAACCAATTGTAATAAATGGCCACACCATTTGAATTATTTGATATTAATTGATTACATTTGTTGACTCGTTGAGTAAGGTGGTCCAAAAATTTCTCAGGCATCACCTGTTCCATGTGGCAAAGACTGATTATTAGACTAGAAAATCAGGGCAACTCAAGAGTAGTGACAAGAATTTGTGAATTAACATGATTTTTTTTTTAAATATTTAGATGAGACTTGTTCAAAGGTTCATACTAGGCTATCTGCCCTAGGGCATTTATAAGCCTAGCCAGAATGTGTTTGGCTTTCGCCACCCATTTTAAATTTATTTTGCTATGCCCTTTTCGAGGTTAGTATACTGTGCCTCTGTCTAACAGTGACACAGAAGTGATACCCGGGGTAAACCTACGATCTCCCATCCACTCATCAAGATTCCTCTTGAAGAGAGTCAATGAGGGACTCTGCCTAACCTGGACTGGGATTTTATTCCAGAGTGAAGGGAGCCTCTGGGTTATGAATCTGTCCCTCCAGCATGTCCTATTTATTTCAGTGCTGAGGTTCAAGTCTCTCGAGCGCGTAGCTCGATGGGATTTGGATTTTCTGAGGTGCAGCAAGTCCATTAATTCCGGGTTGGACATTGCTTTATACGTCAGGCACAGATCGCCTCTGAGCAGATGGTATGCCACTGAGTAGAGCTGAAGTTTCTTTAACCGGGCAGCATATGGCATCTGTTTGAGCCCTTTGATTCTCTTGGTGAGGTACTTTTGGGGTCTTTCCAGTTGCTGCAAGTGTCTGGTAAGGTACATCCCAAAAGGGGCATTGTACTCAATTATGGGCCTGATGAGGGAAGAGGCACGATGACCTCCCCTGATCTAGATGTGAATCCCTTCATGATTAGGTGGGCTATATAAAATTTTTTCTAACCACTTTGGCCACGTGGTTGTCAAATGAGAGATTGCTATCAACTTGGGTCCCCAGGTCCCTAATTACTTCTTCTGTACTTAATGGATTACCACCTATGTGGTAATTTGTGGGCACTTTGTTTTTGCCAAAGGGGATGACTATACACTTTTTGGCATTTAGCTTGAGGCCATGGCTCTGGCACCAGTTGTTTGTTTCTATGAGGCCCTTTTGGAGGATGCTTGTGTCGGCTGGAGAGTCGATTATGGCGCCCAGTTTGCAGTCATCTGCGAACTTGGTCAGCCACAGTCCTTCCGTGTTGGCCTGTACCTCCGAGAAATATATACCGAACAAGAGAGGTCCCAGGACTGAGCCTTGTGGGACACCACTTGTAACTGGTTTGGAGTCTGACATGGCTCCAGCAATTCTAACCATGTGGGTTCATGTCCTTGAGTCAGTTTGCAATCCATCTAGTAACATAGGGGTTTATATTTAAGCTGGTGAGCTTATCTATAATGCCCGAGTGGGGTATTATATCGAAGGCTTTTGCGAGGTCCAGGTAGGCTGTGTGGACCACCTTCCCCTCGTCAATGGCCTTGGTGACTGTTTCAAAGAAATCAACCAGGTTTAAGAGGCAGGATCTGCCCTTAAAGCCGAACTGGGTAGGATCCAGTGTCTGTAGGTCCCCAATATCTTTATTTATGAGGTCCATGATGATCCTTTCCATTTTGCAGACCAAGCTAGTCAGGCTTATGGGGCGATAGTTTCCAGGATCCGTTGAGGCACCACTGTTGCTGTACGCCACTCTTTGGGCACATATCCTGTATTAAGGCTGAGACTGAACAGTAGTTTTATGTTTGGGTTTAGCTCTTCTTGGAGTTCATGTAGGATGCAGCCCGGGACACCGTCTGGTCCCATTGATGCTGTGTTTTTTGCTTTGGAGAGGGCGGCTCTTACCTGAGCATCTGAGATGTCAGGGGGGCAGCACTCTGCTGGGATAGATATTTGCCCTTTTGGTGGGGGGGGTGGGGAGAAGTTTGCGCTGAACCTGTCAGCTAGGATGTTGGCAATGTCTGTGGGTTCAGTGTATTTTTTGTCATTTTGGACTAATTCTGAGCATATCTGGGAATTACCACCCAGGTTCCTAACATAACTAAAGAAAGCCTTGTGATTATCCTTAGTGTCCTGTGCAATTTTTCTCTCGAAGCTGGCCGACAATTGTATGAGTGCCCGTAGTTTTTTGCTAATACTGATCAGTGATGCCTTCCCTTTTTGGGATTTTGCTCTATCATTTAGTAGCTTCCTCCTTCTATTGTATAGTTTGTTTATGGCTGGGGTCCACCAGACAGGATGTTTGCCTTTGGAGGATTGGGTCTTGGTTTTATTTGGGATCGCATGATCCATGCATTCCTGAAGGTGTTCATAGAATGCGTTTATAAAGGATTCTGCGGTCTGGGCCGTATTTTCCACAGGCCTGGGGGCTTTGAAGGATTCCACCTCGGTTTTGAGGAGTGTGAAATTTGCTTTAGAGAAGTTTTTCACTGTGGTTTTCTGGGCAGGGGGTGGGGTCGGGATGTGAATATCCAGTGAGATTACTTTATGGTCTGATCTTACCAGTGAGGGATACACTTCTGGTCTGGAGCATAGAGTCCCCATGTTGGTGATGATCAGGTCCAGTATGTTTTCCCCTTGCTGTGGGAGTGGTAACAAGTTGTTCCATAGCATTTGAGTTTATAAATTCTAGGAACCTTTGGGCTAGGGTGTTGGAGCTAGAGTAATGCTCCCAGTCTATGCTTGGGTAGTTGAAGTCGCCCAATATAATGGTGTTTGGAGAGACCTTCATATTTTCCAGTGTTCTCAGGAAGGCCGAGTGGGGTTCCTGGGTTTGGGAGGGTGGTCTGTAGCAGGCTATAAACTGGAAGGCAGTTTTACCCACTGTTAGTTGCACATGGATAGTCTCTGATGCTTCGTGCTTTGCCACCAACCTGGAGGTGTGGGTATCTTTGATGAATATCGATACTCCCCCCTCCTTTTGTGGTTCGGTCCAAGTTTTGGGGCCGAAAAGCATGGTATGAGGTATAACCTGGTAGTGCTGGGTGCTCTCGGGAGCCCTGAACCAGGTTTCTGTTACTGCACAGATATCGATGTTCTCCATGCTAAGGAGAGTTTCGAGTGCGTGCATCTTGAGGTTTAGACTTCTGGCGTTGAGTAGCATTACTCTTAGTTTCTTATCCCTTGTGATACATATGGAGGTGGGTTTGCAGCCTTGCCTACAAAAGGCACTATGGGGGTAGCAAGAGCCTTTGCCAATATCCGAAAGCCCAGGGGTGACAGGTGCAAGCCGTCCCTAGCGAAGCATCGTGGCTTGTCGAGCATATCATCCCAAGCTGACAGGCATTGGATCCCCTTTGAATGACACCAGTACTTAAGCCAATTGTCGAAATTGATCATCTTGTCTTCATATTGTGGCATCATTCTTGGTGAGGGTAAGATGCTACTCAAGGTCAGGGTCATACTGGCCTGGGCTACATGCTCAGAGAGCTCCTTTATGTCTCTTTTCATGTAGTCTAGGGAGGTACGTCTCAGGTCATTCACACCAGCATGGGTCATATTTGTACTTGCCTTGGAGTGTCCTGAGTGCTTGTGTTATGTGGCGGATCCTAGCACCAGACAGGCTGCTCACCATGACCCTCTCCTTGTTCAGCCTGGTGAGTGGGATGTCAGTGTGCATATTATCTGCATATAATCAGTATAGGTAGTCCTTATATATATATATATATATATATATATATATATATATATATATATTTATATATATATATATATAAAAAATTGGGAAAAGCCGAAAGACACAACATAAAGACACAACACAACATATATGTGTGTGTGTGAGTGACTGTATGCATTTTGTTCTATGGTATTAGGTTAATTTTTTGAAGTTGTATGTTTGGCAAGGAAAGTTTACTTTTTTGGTGTAACAAGAGCATTAGTCTGTTACATTCCTCTCACCCTGCAGACACTGAAAATGGGTGCAAAGGCCCTTGAAAAGTAGGCTTTTCCAGCCAAAAATGTGCTAATAAGCATAACATTTAAATTCAAAATAAAACATGGGTTCTTAGATATTCACTAGGTTTGCAGTTCATGGCTCCATTGAGGAGGCCAGCACAAATTCCCAGTTGTTTCCAAGCACTGTGTAGTTAAGTGAATTTTTTCATAGTCACACAGTAGGCAAATGAGGGCTGTGGGAATCGAACCCTGTACCAAAGAAACTACATCTGACAGCCTTAAACTTCTACATCAACTGACAGGCAGGTGAACTCGACCACAGACTGGCCTGAGTCAGCTGAAAACAAACAGTCCACAAGAAAGCACACCAAAAAACATACATTTTTATGAATGACAACTCTTTCCTCTTCTAGTACAATACAAAAAGTAATGTATTTATATTTTCCTGTTACGTTTATCAAAAAAGCAAAGTAATATCGGTAAACTTTAATAAACTGTATTGCAAATCACACAAGGCCCTTTATTTTTGCTTCTGAAAAAGGCAGATGAAATACGCGTGCCCTCTTTAATTTATTGGTGACACTAGTATGTTATTCATGTAGTATGGTTTTCTATGTACTAGACAGCATCACAAATTGTGTGATGAGGAAGAGTCCGAAAACTGTGCGAAGAGGGTGAATCTGAAATGCCCCATCTCTGGAATAGACTTCCCATACATGTCAAACACAGTACCTCATGATCCCTTTTCAAACGCAATCTTAATGAGTGGATGGGAAACCATAAATCAGTCCAGGTGTTCCATCCTTGTCCCTCATTGACAGCGATGACATATGCTGACTGAGGTTTCTTTTTTGGGGATAAACTCTTGGCTAGGCTTGCAAGGGCCCCAGTGCCCGAGCGACAAATTAAAAAAAATAAATAACACTAAAACATGTTTTTGCAGGGGCAAGCCTACTGCACCCCCCCCCCCCCACTTAAATATACCAACTCTGAGATCGCATTACAGCTGGGAAAAGGGAATATTCCTATTCCGCACTGTAGTGTGATTGCCACAGCCAATGTTTGAACTTCCACTACTTTGAACAAGTGGACTCGGTGAAGTGGGTTCGAAGTAGTGAAATTTTGTACTGCACAACTGCACAGATCCCACATATATACATACATACACACACATATATATATATATATATATATATATATATATATATATATATATATATATATATATAGGGTCTATGTTAAATGTTCGAACAACCAAAATGTCGAACATTACATGGTCGAGACCAAATGTTTGACATTTGGATGTTCGAACATCAAAAAAAAAAAAAGAAAACAGAAAAAAAAACACTAACAGTGTAGGCAAGCCCCCCTGGACCCCCACACCCCCTACTTAAATATACCAACTCAGAGACCGCACTTCAGTGCAGAAAAGGGAAATTCTCCCTATCTGAACCATCAGACGCATTTGTTCATCTCAGGAGGAATTTGAACATGCCAGACAAGATCTATACCATAGATTTCAAGACAGAGGATATAGAGACATGGACATATATCAAGCTAGCTCATGGAGCAACCCCATAGATAGAAGGACTTTGCTACAATACAAAAAATCAGGGCATGCTCATCAAGACTCTATCTTGAGATTTGTGACTACGTATGGCAGGAACCAACAAATTGTCAGGGATATATTGAATTCAAACTGGAACATTCTTTTGGCCAATGATAGTTTAAGGACATTATTAGGCCCTCAGTGTCAGATGTCATACAGACGAGGCAAGTATCTGGGAGGGCTTTTTTCACATTACAAACATAGAGAAGGGGGAGGAGCGGTATATCACCAGACCACTATTAGTGGAGACAAACTAATTGGTACTTTTCCATGTGGCCATTGCTGCTCCTGCCTACAAGTTAGTACACTTAAAGAATTTACCAGTGCCAACACCAATCGTGTATTTAAAACGAGGGTGTTTGGAAATTGCAGCAGTACATGGATTATTTACTTAGCTACCTGCCAATGTAAAGCCTTCTACGTTGGTCAAACATCAAGATCTCTTAGAATAAGGATGACAGAACATCGTAGTGATATTAAGAACAAAAAAGAAACAAATGCTTTGTACAGACATATGATACAACATCCCAATGCTCAGTTTATGTTCATGATCATTGACAAAATTCAGGGAGATAGGAACAACCAACAAGGTTGGCACACCATTTTAAACCATAAGGAACAATATTGGATCACCAACCTTGGATGTTTATTTCCACCAGGTCTGAATGACCATCTGTGAGTTTCATATAATATTGGGTGATTTCAAGATTATGGTAACATCATCATATATTCATATAGATCAAAAATTAGTACGAATAATATAATGGTGGTTAGGTTTACCACAATTAACATTATATTTGACCAAGTATGGTATGCATTTTTTATATATCCACAAAAGTAGGATACATATACATGCACTGTTTTGTATTTGTATCTGTCATGATGGTTTGAAATATTTGGAAATGTATTATTACAATGATGATTTAGTACCATTCATAAGGAGACTATTGAAATCATTATAATCAATATTAATAGCCGACAATGACGCTATATTTTTCTAACCTTATTTATTAATATGGTATATGATCATTACTTTTGATTTTGTTTTTTATTAACATATGGTTATCATACAAAAATATATACCAGTTGTACTCAGATGTACAATTTTTTATTCTTGAACACCAAGGTATGCTTATTTACAAATACATAGAGTATGTCCCTGGCTTATCATCATGGAATCTGTATGCACAAATGATTTTTTCAAAACTTTGTTTTTTATCTTTGAGAATATGATATAATATTTATATTTTTGGCACTAAATGTCACTGGGCGAATGCTTTGCAATTAAGATGATATATGTATTTTGATACTCCATCCACTACGTTGTGCTACACCACTGCTTCAAGGTAATTAGAGATCAGTATAAATGTAGGCCGTTTCATTTCACATCAAAAATCTTTTTGTATCCATTGATAAAGGCTGAATAGCCGAAACCGGTCTGGATTATGGTTTTGGAGCAATAATAAATTAAATCTTCATTACTTTGTGTTCACTATCGTTCTTGCTGGTCGTTGGTGGTTCTACGTTATTGGTTTGACCTTGCACGCCATCCTTGCGGAGCGCTTTGTTTGCTGTTGGCTTGCAAGGGCCCCAGTGCCCGAGCGACAAATTAAAAAAAATAAATAACACTAAAACATGTTTTTGCAGGGGCAAGCCTTCTGCACCACCCCCCCACTTAAATATACCAACTCTGAGATCGCACTACAGCTGGGAAAAGGGAATATTCCCATTCCGTGCTGTAGTGTGATTGCCACAGCCAATGTTTGAACTTCCACTACTTCGAACAAGTGGACTCGGTGAAGTGGGTTCGAAGTAGTGAAATTTCGTACTGCACAACTGCACAGATCCCACATATATACATACATTATATATATATATATATATATATATATATATATATATATATATATATATATATATATATGTATATATAGTCTATGTTAAATGTTCGAACATCCAAAATGTCGAACATTACATGGTCGAGACCAAATGTTTGACATTTGGATGTTCAAACATCAAAAAAAAAAAAGAAAACAGAAAAAAAAAACACTTTAACAGTGTAGGCAAGCCCCCCTGCATCTCCACACCCCCTACTTAAATATACCAACTCCGAGACCGCACTTCAGTGCAGAAAAGGGAAATTCTCCCTATCTGAACCATATGGTGCCGTTGAAAGTCTATCTTTGTGCACTCAAAATTTCGAACGTTTGGTCTCGACCATGTAACGTTTGAAATTTTCAGCGTTCGAAGATTTGACAGGTACCCTATATATATATATATATATATATATATATATATATATATATATATATATATCACACACACACACACACACACACACATATATATATATATATATATATATATATATATATATATATATATATATACATACACACATATATACATACACACACACACATACACACACAAGCGTGCGTATATAAAAAATGGTATGGAGGATCCAGGAAGAGTGAGAGCCCCTGTGACACAGACCATTGTATGCATGACCAATTGCCAGAAGTATGTTCTCTCAGACAGATGGGTTCTGAGAATATTCCTACAGGAATTCAGACGACAATGGTATCTCCCTTCCTCTTTCTCTGGGGATACTATCTTCTGATGCCAAAAGAAAGATGGAACTCTAGACCTTCTTTCTCTTGTTATCTCTGTTATCATTGTCACTTTCATGGTAATGTTAAATCTAATATGCTTATAATCTCATTCCAAACTATATGTTTTTGTTTAAGATTTGTATGTTTACAGTTTGCACCAAGGGGGTATTTACAAAGAGTCTTGTTGCAATAACTGTTTATTGCAGACTGCAAGCAAATCACATCTTTCCATTTTTGGACAACGGTAGTCTTATTTGCAGACTTTTTTTCTCCAAATGTTAGGATTCTTTGACACGTACCAAGGAGCTCCTTTTAAATCTGGGGTCTGAAATCATTTTTTTTTCCTTCTCACAGATTATTTTTCTGGGAAGACTGAATACATCCCTAGGAAGAGTCTTTCTTGGGATAGAGTAGAACTGTGGAAATAAATCTTCCTAATCTTTTTTAGCCAGATACTAGCTTCTGCTTAGGAATATCTGGATTTCATGGCTTCTGTGATTATCATGATCTCCTGGAGCCAGACTTTGAGAAAAATTCCTGTAACACTTGTCAGTCTTGCCTGAACATCAGCACTCATTGTTTCACATTCAAGTGTTGGGATTTGTTTAAGTACAGTGGTGTGCACACCAAGTATCTTTAATCAAGATCTCCCTTTTACCCTTCCATCTCCTTGTCAATCTGTCACAATCAATGCTTCAGACTTTGTTTGGGGGGATTATATCAACAAAGGTTGAAAGTGCAAGGTCTATGCAACAGGAAATGACAGAAGAAAGCAGTTAAATTTCAACAGAGACTTTTGTCAGCTATCAGTGTTCTTTAGGCCTTTAATGATCTCTTGCCTCCAGGACCTCTACTAGTTAACATGTCTTACCACCTCTGGAAAATTGTCAAGATTGCCCAGGAGGTAGCACCTCGGCTCATTTGACTCTTCAGGCATCATAAAGTCAGAGCAAGACTTTAAAGCAGACAAGCTGATCAGAAAAGAGGACAGATCCTCACTAATGGGAATTACTACTAGGGGTCTTCCAGAAATGGATTCAACTGTTGGAGGGGGAACACCTCAAATAGTTCTGTTTCCTTCCTATCAAACTCAGCGTTAGATTTTAATACAGGATTCCATGCAACAGATTTAGAATGCAAACACTTTCTCATTCCCATGAATGGGAATGCTCTTTTAAAACTTTCCACCCTCTCCACTAACATCAAAGGCCATTCTAAAATTCTATGACTCCCCAAAGATAGTGGTAGTGACTTGACTCCCTTCTGGTCCAGACAAATGTGGGCCGAGGGCAATTACCACACAGGGTTTACCACCTGTCCCACTTTGTGAGGGACAGTCCTTCTTTGGGCAGTTGTGTCCTGCAAAGAAATTGAAAAAATGGCAAATGTCCTGAGATTTTATGACAAACATATTTCCTATATTTTAAGCAATAGTTGCATAAAACAGTTATTCTGTATCTGAAACAGCTAAATGTGATAAGAAACAGAATAAGCAACTAAAATGCTACAAGAATAAGCTTTTACGTAGGTCAAAAAGTAAAGTTCTGTCCTTTGTACTGGCTGTGGGTATGTTTTGCCCTGAAAAATCTGATGTTTGTAAATGTCCCACTTTGGGCATTTGAAAAGGTGGCAACCCTATTGCCACAGATTCTCCACTTCCTGGATTTACTCACAAGATAACAGTCATTTGTCACACCCTAACCTGTATATACTTTGACTGTCTGTGGTATACACTTTGAGAACTTTTAGTCAGCTTTTTGAGGATGTGCAACAGGTTTGAAAGGAGCCAAATTGCCTGCTATTTGAAAATCAGCTATAGGTAAGTGAAGATGATTTTCGAGTTGGTGCCACATTAAAAATCAGAACCTTTTTAAGGCCCAGTTGCCCCTGGTTATAGACTGTGTTGGTATTGTCCTCTGATCAGTCTTTCTCTTCTATCAAGTTTCATCTTTCAGCCCCTCCACTTCCTTTCTACATATTCTCATACTGAGCAGTTTTGAAAAAGGTTTCACTTTTCCATCTGCTTAGAAAACGGGTGGCTCTCTGACTTTGAGACACTCACTCTTTCGGCTTTTCCTGATTAGGGGCCGCCACAGCGGAACTCTGGTCCGCTAATGATTGGCAGTGGATTTTTTACAGTGCTGAGGTGCCAGCCCAATGCCCAACCTTCAAAGAAGGCACACCCATTCACGGCACGCACCCACCTACCTGCATGTCTTTATCATCACTCGACCGTGGGGAGGACATGCAGACTCCGCAAAGAAGATGCTCCAGTCAAGAATCGAACAGGAGAACCTCTTGCTGTGAGGGGGATAACACTAACTGCTGCACCACCGCAGCCTACTTCCTTGAGACATTCACTATACATCTGAAAAACTGACACTTTGCTTTTGAAAGAGTTCATCAGGCTATTTTTAAGGTTCTTAACTGTAAAACTGTGTTTCTCTTTATTACGACTTCTTCAAGAAGAGTGACTTGAGTTACAAGCTGCTATGGTGCAAACCCTACTTTATTTTTTCACAGGCACAGGATTTCTCAAGAACAAATCCTTCTTTTATGCCTCAATGGTTTCAGAGTTTACCTTTATCCAATCCATATTCTGCCTGTATTCTTTACAGAAGCTAACAACAAGGGAGAAATAATTCTGCTTATTCAGGATGCCCACAAGCAGCTCATATGCTACTTAGTCATAATAAAATCCTTCAGGAAAGGTGGCCAGCTACTGTTTCTGATAAAGATAAAATAAAAGGCAGCCACTTTCAAAGCAGATACATTTGTAATGACTGTCCCATGCTATTTCCTCTGCTCTTCTCACTTTAGGATGTCACTTCCAGGCAGGGTTAGGGCCTACAATGCCTTTGCCTCTGGCTTCTTGGAAAAGGGCAGACTCCAGAAATGTTCTAGAAACTAATTACAAAGCATTATAGCAGATTCCCTTTCCAGGTCCAGAACTAGCATTTATAGGACCATCTTCCATGGACTCCTGGATTCATAAATATGTCCCTCCTCCCCCCTATTTTTCAAAGTTATGTTAGTCTACCCAGATATCTTAGGCTACTACAACAGTGATCCAGTGATGAACACAGTAAGGTTCAGTAAGTGGAACTTCCATTACGGTAGATGTTCTTACTGATCACTGTTGCAGTACCCCCCCACCACCACCACCACCACCATCTCATTTCTACTGCCTTATCTGTTTTTGCCAAGGTGTGGATCTATATACTCCTTGTGTATATGAGTTTACATAAGTTTGCATATTTTATTCTTTTTTCCTAGTATTTAACTCTGAGCTCTAGCCTCCTTTCTTAAGGCAAGCAAAATGTAAAGCTTTTTGGCACTTTTTACTGCCTTTTATGTGGAGCTCTCCTCAACCTGTCAGAGTGCATGGAAGGTACCCTTAAACTTTGTACAGGTGACCAGCTGGTCATAACTTTGGCAGCATATAACCCCAACAGCTTAGGCTACTGGATCAGTGACCAATTAGAATATCTATGGTTATGCTAACTTCCACTTACACAACTGTACTCTTGTTTTTCTACCTATGTAACCATGATAACCATGTTGCCAAAGTGGTTAGAAAATCCTTCTATGTGACCCATCTGATCACGAAAGGGTTCGCATCAATATCTAAGGATGTAATGGTGCCCCTCTACTCTTCCCTCATCAGACCCACTATTGAGTACAATGCACCAATTGGAATGTACCTGGCTAGACATCTCCAGCAGCTGGAGAGACCACAGAGGTACCTAACCAAGAGGATTACTGGCCTCAAACAGTTGCCCTATGCAGCACAATTGAAAAAGCTAAGACTGTTCTCTGTTGCATACAGCTTTTTCAGAGGCGAACTCTGTCTAATGTACAGAGCCATGTCCAACCTAGAATTGTTGAACATGCTCCATCTTAGCAAAACCAAATCTACTCGAGCTACACGCTCTAGGGATATAAACCTCAACACAACAATGAATAGAACATGCTGGAGGGATAGATTGCCTTCGCAGAGACTTCACTTACTATGGAACAGGGTCCCGATCTACATAAGACAGAGCCCCTCACTATCACTCTTCAAGAGGAACCTTGATGAGTGGATGGGTAACAGAAAGTTCACACTGGGGATCACACCAACAGCACTACTAGATAGGGGCCAAAGGTACTAGCTGCTAGTACAAGAGTCTAGGGAACTATTAAAGGGGCGGTGAATACCGCACAACGTGGCTGGGCTAATATATGCCTTCAGGCAGATAGGTTCATAGGTTGGTACTGGGTTATGTGAAACTAAGCCCGCTTTCGCTTAGCTTAAATTCTTAAAAGTCATTTCACTTGTGCCTGTGATATGTAGTACCACCAAATGGTGACATGCAGAGCATCCTTACTTCTTAGAGGAGTAGCTCCAGTACATACCATCTGTGATGAGACTTTAACAGGTCCAGTATTAAGTGATGCAGTGACCTTCTCTGCAGTACGTTTATTAGAGAGAGATCAATCTGCTCAAATAAAATAAGATGACCCAAAGATGGTGAGAAGCCTAAAAGACCCAGACCCTTTAAGTCTTTTCAGCAAGGTGCTTCAACATCCTTGGTCATTCCTAACCTAAAAAGTCAGTCGTCAAAGTTTGTCTTTGTTACTTCATAGGGCTCTCATCCTTCATCCGCAGCACCTCAACCTTCACGAAGACAAATCTGAAAATAGACAGCCTACCAGAAAGTGTTAAACTGCCAGCTGTGGCTGAAGCTGAATTAATAGGTTAGAGGAATTTCCCCCTACTCAATGGGGATCCTCTAGGTTGTCTATAATTATGTCTTGCCCCTTCTCCTATCCTTGTCACTGACAATGTCCGAGAGGCAGACTGCGTTGCACTTCCTCTTTCACTCGATGTTCCTGGGTGCAAGATTACCTTTGGGATACCTTTTTTCAAAACAACCCACCTCTCTAATGCCAGTCTTGTAGTCAGTTAGATGCTGGTACCACTTCCTATGCAGTGACCTTGGTGCTCAATCATTTTACAGCACTACATTATCTGGCATTGATTCTGGCTGACCCAGCTTGCCACAAGCCATTGCACAGGCTCTACCAATGCTGTTAATATGAGCAATGCCTGCTTCAGTGCTAGGCAAGTCATTCCCAGTATCAATGCCAGCATCAACTTTTATGGCATTACTGATGCTGGCTTACTTGGTGTAAGGTGTTATGACATCTATCCTTACAGCATCATGGGTGCTTTTATGGATGATGGATACTATAATATAGCACTATTCTGTCACTGCCTGCAGGTCTTTCTGCTTTGCTGGCACTGACTGACACAGTTGCTTGCAAAGAGAACTATTTGAGGTGCTCCCCCTCCAACAGTTGAATCTATTTCTGGAAGACCCACAGTAGTCACTTCCAGCAGAACACATAGGTCTCTAGCCTTGAGAAGACTACTACCCATAAGTCCTCTTTCAGCAGCCTTTTCCCTCCTTAGGAGGTTTTACTTAGGATGAAGTAACTTGAGTCCTCTGACGAACCATCTGTTGAAAACTTAGATTTCCTTTCCAGAAGATCACAAACTCAGAGAATAACTAGAATATGTACAGCAGTTAAGTCTGTTCTGCCTGCTGTTTTGGCATCTTCCAGTAGTGTGCCCTCCATGTAAGTTCTGTTAAATGTGCTTTTTTTTTCTGTAGAAATCCAAGGATTCTCAGAATATGTGCTAATTATTTGTTATAAGCAGTAAGATATGCCACCATTTACATGTGTATATATTTAAAGGGTTATGCTCAGCACCCGGTCTTGGTAACAAACTAAAATCTGCTTATGCATTACTGTTTATGCATTACTGTTTTAAGTGGGATTATTTTTTTTTTACTGTGACTTTACAAACCATTTAGTTCATATTATTGAAACTATGGTGTAATTATCACCGTTTTTAAAGGAATATACTGTGCTTTATTAGCTGTGTTCCTACTGCTGTATTTTAAAAATTAATACCAAGCAATTAACAGCGAACTAATTTAACTGTTCACTATATGCTTATGCTGGGGATGTAATGTAATTCCTTAAAGTTTGCAGACACTCGGCTGCTATAGTGTAGTACTTGTTTGTTTGTGTCTTTCGGCTTTTCCCGGTTAGGAGTCGCCACAGTGGAACTCCGGTCCGCTAATGATTGGTAGTAGATCTTTATGTACTGGGTTACCAGCCCTGATGCACAACCTTCAATGAAGGCACGCCCCATTCACGTATGCCTCCACACAGAAGACACTCTAGCTGAGAATCGAATGGGACAACGTCTTGCTATGAGGCGACAATGCTACCGCAGCACCACCACCACAGTGCTATAGTGTAGTACTACCTTGTACTATAGATTCTGTTGCATTTAGAATGTCCTATGTTACAGTGACAGCTCACCCAGGCCAAGCTGGATATTAAGAAGTTATGTACCTACCATAACGTTCCATGTTAGTTGTCTTCTCGCCTTCTTTCTTGCTGGATGGGTTCGGAGCCGATCCTCGGCTCCGACTCGGCCAATACTAAAAGCTCGAGAGCTAATTCCACCGGCTCGAGGCTCCCCTATATCCCACAATGCTAGGCGGTAACTACTCAGATCTCGTTTGGTAGCTATACCAAGCAATAATATTCTCCAAGAATGGAGTAACAATTTTCAGAGGAAGAAACACAAAAGAATTCCGGTCGGTCTGTCCAGGCTTGGGGGAAGGAGGGAGGGACGCAAGAAAGAAGGCGAGAAGAAGACAACTAACATGGAACGTTATGGTAGGTACATAACTTCTTAATGTTAAGTTGTCAATCTTGCCTTCATTCTTGCTGGATGGGACCGCGTCCCTAGCACCTTATCCCGGGTGGCCTATCGGAACAGACTCTTGAGAACAGTGGAACCAAAATTGGCACGGCTTCTGGAAACCATGTCCAATTTGTAATGTGAAATGAATGTATGAGGAGAAGCCCAGGTGGCTGCTGCACAAATTAAGTCTATTGGCAACCTGTCCTGAAAGGCTATGGATGTAGCTATTGCCCTAGTTGAATGAGCTCTAGGTCTTGAGGGTAATTTTTGATGTCTGGTCTCATAGATAAAAGTAATTGTAGAGGTGAGCCATCTAGACAGAGATACTTTAGTGACTGGAAGGCCCAATCTTCCTTCTGCATATGACAGAAACAATTGATCAGATTTCCTGAGTTGTTTAGTTCTAAGTAATATCTCAGTTGGCGATGAACATCCAAAAAATGCAGCTTTTGCTCTGACCTATTTGAATAGTTAGGGAAAAAAACGGGGAGATCAATAACCTGGTTTAGGTTAATTTGAGAAGAAATTTTTGGTAAAAAGGATGGATTAGTCCGGAGAGATACCCTGTCTTTGTGAAAAACTAAGTAAGGAGGGCGACCGCATTGAGCATGGAGTTCTGATACTCTTTTCGCTGAAGTTATAGCTACCAGAAAAAGTGTCTTCCAAGAAAGCAATTTCAGAGAACATGAATCCGCTGGTTCGAAGGGGGGAAGAATTAAAGATACCAGAACCAAGTTTAAATCCCATTGAGGCAGAGGGTCTTTGATTGGAGGTTTGAGAAGAAATACACCTCTTAAGAAGGCTTTACAGAGTTTGTGAGCCATGATGCTGGATTCTGAGACACCAACATGAAAATTTGATATGGCAGCCAATTGAACTCTAATGGTTGATGCAGAAGATCCTAAATGAAAAAGTTCTGCTAGAAAGTCTAAAATAGACTGGATAGGTGCAGTAAAAGGATCAATGCTTTTCGATGATGCCCAAAGGGAAAAGCGTTTCCATTTACTAGTATAAATCTTCCGGGTAGAGGATTTATGAGAGGCTATCAAGATATCTCGAACCGAGCGAGATATTGATGGAAGCCTGGCTAAGGTAGGAATTGGAGAAACCACGCTGTGAGGTTTAGGGAAGACAGAGATTGGTGCAGCTGACCCGACTGATGGGTAATCAGATCTGGTACTGGGTCCAGATGCCAAGGCTGCTCCAAAAGGTAGCGATGAAGAAAGGGGAACCATATCTGTCGAGACCAGTAAGGGGCAATGAGGATCATAGTCACTCTCAAGGCGATGGCTTTCTGAATTAGTTGAGGTATCAGTGGAAAGGGGGGAAAGGCATACAGAAGTCCCCGGGGCCAATCGTGGACTAGAGCGTCTCTTGTGGGATGGCCTGGTAACGGGAAGAGCGTGAAGAAGTCTTGACACTTGCTGTTTTGGGGAGTAGCAAAAAGATCGCAGCAAGGATGGCCCCATCTTAGAAATACCTCTTCTAGAATTGATTTGTTTAGAGACCACTCGTGTGGCATGAGAATTGCTCTGCTCAACTTGTCTGCAATGACGTTGGATTTCCCGGGAATATGCGTCGCTATCAGAAAACGCTGAGAAGAGATCGCCCATTGCCAAAGTCTGAGTGCTTCTCGACATAAAGGGTATGATCTGGTTCCGCCTTGTTTGTTGATGTACCACACCACGGACATGTTGTCCGTTTGAATTGCAATAGTCCCTTTGGGAAGAGAGTCGTGAAAGGCTTGCAATGCTAAAAGCACTGCTCTCATCTCTAAGACATTTATGTGCAAGTGGCACTCTAAGGGTTGCCACGTGCCCTGGACTGTCCTGCCCTGATAATGCCCCCCCCACCCGATCAGGGAGGCATCTGTTGTCAACGTGGCAACTGGAGGGGGGAGAGTGAAGGGTCTTCCTTGGAGAAGTTGAGGTGACGTGACCCACCAAGACAGTTGATTCTTGCATACTTGAGTTATCAAAATGCTGTGGGACATTGGGAGTCGTTGAAAGGACCATTGGGTAAAGAGCATCCATTGGAGGATCCTCATGTAAAAGCGAGCTAAGCGGAGAAGGGGAATAGCTGCTGCCATGAGTCCTAGTACCTTCAGTACCAGTCTGGCTTTGACTTTGACTAATTGCGATAGAAGGGATACTTGGTTCCGGATGTCTAAAACCCTCTGCTCTGTGAGTGTGGCTGAAAGGGTCTGTGTATCTAATTTGGCGCCTATGAAAGTAATAGACCGACAAGGCGACAAGGCAGATTTTTCTAAATTTATTGAAATGCCTAGAGCTTGACAGGTTTGAATGGTGAAATCCCTGGATAGGAGAAGCTGATGTCTGGTGGTGGCAGTAAGGAGCCAATCGTCCAGATATGGAAACACCTGGAATCCCTGGCGCCTCAAGTGAGCCGTGACCACTGCCATGCATTTGGTGAACACCCGGGGGGCTGTACTGAGACCAAAGGGCAGGGCCCTGAATTGGTAGTGATTGACTCCCAGCCTGAAGTGGAGATATCTCCTGGAGCGTCGGTTCATTTTGATTTGATAGTACGCATCCTGAAGATCTATCGAGCACATCCAATTGTCCTGACCCAAGAAGGGTAGGATGGACTGTAGCGTGACCATCCGGAATTTTGTTTTTTTGACAAACTTGTTTAAGTGGCTGAGATCCAGAATGGGTCTCCAGTCCCCTGTTTTTTTTGGTACCAAAAAGAATTTGGAGTAGATTCTGGATCCTTGCTGGTCTGCTGGGACTGATTGGATGACTCTTTTTGACAGCAGCTTTGACACTTCTAATGCTGCTTTTTCCCTTAGACCGGGTGGAACGTCTGGAAGGGATCTTTTTGGTTGGGTTGGAATATGAATAAAGGGAATTTTGTAACCCTCGGATATGATCGACTGTACCCATTTGTCTTGAGTTAGGGGAAAGCCAGGGTTCTGGGTACAGCGATAATCTTCCCCCGACTGCCTCCGAAGGCGGACAGCCGGGCAGCCCCTCAGGGGTGCTGAAATGGTTAGTCAGAGAACACCTCTCTGCTACCCTGGTTTTATGGACCTCCTCTGCCTCTGGGCGGCGTCTATTATTATTCCCCCTCTGCCTCTAGGGGAAATCGGCCTTGTCGTCAGATGAGACTCCTGGGATTGTTTTCGAACCACATCTTTCCTCCCTCTGACCTTTGGGATAGGGTCTAGAAGGGTGTGGAAAACGGACTCCCACGGCAGAGAGAGTCTTACCTTCCACCTCGCACCTGGTCAATGTATCCTTCACCTGTGGACCAAACAAAGATGATCCATCAAAGGGGAATTGGTGAAGGACGCCTTGAAAGGGTCCATAAAGTTGCATAGCCGCATCCAGGCGTGCCTTCATAAGGCAACTCCTGTGCCTGCGGATCTACTCGCTCCATCTGCTGCGCACGAGAGCCGCATGGAGGAGTTCACGATTGAATTTAGGGTTGCCAACTGGGAGTTCATTGTGTCTTTGAACCCCTCAGCTGTAGGATCCTTCATCAGTTCACCCATATCCTTGAGTAAATCTCTTTGGAGACGGGTGAAGTGGCATAAGTAGTTCAGCGACCGCATTGAAAAGGTCACTGACGAGAACATCTGCTTGCCGTACCTGTCCATGGTCCTAGATTCTTTATTAGGAGGATGGACAGGAACCGAGGATCAGCTAATTCCTTCTTTGTGGCCGCAGCCACCACCATGGCATCAACAGGGACACCTTTGGATAAAAACTGTTTGTCTGTGGGGGCAGTGATAAATTTGGATGGTCTCCTCGGGGTGGGTTCCACTGAGTCAGGAGCCGTCCAAGCCTTCCTTGCCACCACTTCCATAAGGGGTCAAAGGGAGGGACACCCAGGAGGTAGAAGGGCAGAACCAAACGCCTCAAGATACACTGACTCATCCTCCGAAGGGTTAAGGGCTGGCCAATTCCCCTCTGTTTGAGGATTTCAAGGATGTCTGCAAAGGAGACATCCTCAGAGGGGGAACGAGGGGACCCTTCGGATTCCTCTAAGTCAGTGTCAGAGGTGATAGACTCAGGGGAGTCAATGTGCTTCCTCTTGCACTGCCTCTTCCTAGGGGGATCTCCTGCAGGGTCAGGAGAGACCTCGGAAGAGGAGGAAATTCCCAATGGGGAATCTTGAGGAGTTGGTTCTCTGCGGTGTGAGACAAGGGGGTGAGTAGAAATCACCGCAGGCACTGTAGATGGAGGGGCTGAGGGAACCGACTGAGGGGCAGAACCTGGTTCTAGCACGCTCCGCATGACCTCGAAGGCATCCCTGTCAGGCAAGGCCCGAGGCCCTCGCTCCGAAGAGACAAGGATCCCTCCCGGCACCGACAGAGACGGCTCCGAAGCTGATGTCGGAGCTGAACTCACCAGCGCCGAAGCCCCGAGAGGGAGAGCGGGGTCGGACAAGGGTCTGATGCCACTCGCCCCCTCGGAGCCGACGAGGGAAGTCCGGCGCCGAGATCCCTCCAAAGAGGAGATCGGAGCAGACGAAATGGAAGGTATCGGATCCGACGCACCGACAGTCATGGCTCCAACAAGCCTCGGCTCCGGAGTCGGAGGAGGAATGTAACCTGGGACGGGAATAGCCAATGACTGATGAGTCGGGCTATGGAGCATTTGGGCCAGTGCCTCGGACTTAAGAAGTCTACTCACCACCCTCTGCAAATCATGGTCTGACAACCTGGAAGACCGAGAGGAATGGGTTTTGTGACTCCGCTCCGAAAGGAGAGGAGAACCTGGCGCTGAGTGCACAGATCCGATGGATGGGGACCTGGACCTCTTTCTGTAAAATGGCTCCGATAATGGTATCGGCGCCTATGGGGACTTAGCTTCGGCTCCAGCCGGAGCCGAAGTAACGGTAAAAGGCTTAAGAATAGATCCGATGGAGGGGGATCTAGACCTCTTTTTTAGACAGTGGCTCCGATGATGGTATCAGAGCCGATGAAGACTTCTCAGCCTCGGCTCCAGCCGGAGCCGAGGTAACGGTTTGAGGCCTAAGAACATCGGCTCCGGCCGGAGCCGATGATGAAGCCTGCTTCGACTTCTCCACAGTCGACTCAAGAGCAGGAGTCGACTGTTTTGAAGTTTTCGAAGGCTTCCCCGACCCAGACGGAGTCGGGGGGCCTTCAGGCTTTAACAAGCCCCTTAAGATGAGCTTGTTTTTGCGCTCCTGCAGGACTCGAGGGCTGAAACCATGGCAGACAGCACAAGAGTCCTGCAGGTGCACAGGTCCCAGGCAGTACACACAAGAAGTGTGACCGTCTGTCAGAGACATCTTCTGACAGCACGAGTCACACTTCTTGAAGCCTGAGACCTTGTCCTTAGACATTAAGGAAGAGGGGCCTGTCTCAAACACACACACACAGACACTCTACACTAAGAAATTAAAGATAAGTAGCCAAAAACACAAGCACACAAGCCCCTACAACACTAACTGAAAAAGGGACTGGGGTGAGGGAAGGGCCGAAGGCCTAGAACAACAACAATAAGAGGAGGGTCAATAGAACTAAAAACTAACACAAACAATAACAATATATATGACTAAGAAAAGAAAGGGGAATTAGTACTACCTCAAAGGTAAAAATTTACTTACGTGCCTGAGCCGGTAAGAAAAGCACCTCGTAGCTATAGCGGCAAACGAGATCTGGGTAGTTACCGCCTAGCATTGTGGGATATAGGGGAGCCTCGAGCCGGTGGAATTAGCTCTCGAGCTTTTAGTATTGGCAGAGTCGGAGCCGAGGATCGGCTCCGAACCCATCCAGCAAGAATGAAGGCGAGATTGACAACTTAACATTGTACATTAATCTTGGCTGAGCACTGCACGTATGCCTAGATGCTTGTATTTGTTTGAACATATTTTTTATTGTCAAATTACTACTTAGGGTTTTTAAGTTAACTTAGTAACTGTAGTGTTATTAGGCTGTGGTATCTATTTCTCTTTCACTCCTTTCTTATATTTCGCCAATTATACATTCAGTCTTACCTCATCTAGCGTTCCCCTTGTCAGCATTTCCTGATATTTTTTTTATTTCCATTTACAGTTCTCAGCTAATACAAACACTGTGAGGCATCTCTATAGCAGTTCTCTACCAGCAAGCTGCATCTACAAGAGTCTGTGGCCGGTTTACTTAAATTAAAAGCAACATTACAGTGCATGTTAATGCTTTAACCCTTCTATGATTGTAAATTTCATTACAATGCATTCAGGGAGTGCACACTACTGGTAACCCCCACCACCCACCAGAGATCTCTCTAAACCCAATACTTTCTAGTTTGGGATCATTGTTTTACTCAGTCTTCTCCTTCCCCAATACACTTGCCCACAGTTCTCCCACTCCATAATCACTCCTGGCATAAGCTTTCTATTTCTCCAAGAATTCCTACTCTACAAAACTGTCAGCTGCCTAGACACTTTCCTCAGTACCTGGTAGTCTAAGTAACGGATTGTTCCTTGCTGTGCAGTCGTAGAACTTGGCTCTGCCCATTCCATTCTGCCCTCGCTATGCTCAGCCTTCACTCCACTTCCCTACCCTGCCCCCATTCCCTCCTGCCCTCAAATCACTCGAATTTATTATAGACTTAACCACTCACACTTATCTACCAATCACCACCTATACAATTTCCAATTATACAATAGCTCACATTTCCACACTAACCTTAACACCCATCCATTACCAAACATATTAACCTTTAACCAATCCCTACCTTTTTTACCGTTACAAAATGCTATCAATACATTGTATATTATTAGCTCTGCTAACAACTGCTGCTCACTTAAACTACCATTTACAAATAGTATCCCCTCAGACTTTTCACAAAACTGCATCTACCTTTTCTCCACACTTAACTGACTACTCCATCACACCTCATACAGACTACACCATATTAAACCAAACCCAGAAAATATCAGCATTCGTCCAGACACTAGTAACCATAGCTACCAAACGTATTATAAGTGGAGACATTCACCCAAACCCAAGCCCCAGAATACCTCATCACCACCCCCTCAAATACACAATATAACCAATCATGAAAAGGCTCCAAAATACTAATCCTAAATCTAAACCTGCGAAGCATAGTCAACAAAGTTCAAGAATTACATGCCACCCTATCCCCATTATAACCCAGACATTGCTGTTTTAATAGAAACCTGGTTAAAAGCACACATTACTGACAACAAATTTACACCACCTGGTTACAACATTATTAGAGCAGACAGGAAGGTAAAAAGAGGTGGAGGGGTAGCCATCTTATTTAAGAGCAGTCTCACTTTTCCCACAAAGCCTTAACATAGATGACCCTGAAAACATAGAAATCTTACCTACTAAACTTCAACTTAACCAAAACAAATTCATATCCATTATAGCTACCTATGTCTCACCCGGAAATATCATCTCCACTATAGAGCGTATCATCCAGTCTATATCAAATTCCATAACCCGAGAAACTATCACTATGGGTGACTTTAATATGGACTGGACAACTTGTAATTCACATAATCCTAGCAATCACATCAACCTCTATGGCTTCACACAACTCATTCAAGCTCCTAAACGGATAGTTAAAAACTCCAACCATCAGTCTATATTGGATTGGACACTAACCAACAAACCTCAGAATTATCAGATTATTGGCTGCTTACCTGCCAGCCTTAGTGACCATATCCCAACCTATCTATTGAGAAAAAACATCAATACTGTCAAGCTCACCACCTTCTGCCAAATCTGCAGTAAAAAAAAAAAACTTTAACCCCCAAGACCTAATCAATACCCTAAAAAAATGTAACTAGTCTCTACTAATAAACCTGGCCCTTGATGCTGCAGTAGATTATTTTAAAAGTACCTTCCTTGAAATTCTAAACAAATTGGCCCCCTCAGGTCAATTTGTATTAAAGCCACGTACACACCATGGCTAACTAATGACACGAGAATACTCCTTACGAAAAGAGACAAAGCTTGGCAAACATTGCTCACTTGTAAAACCCAAATCAACCTCATCACATTTCAGCAAATTAGAAACAAGGCTAAACACCAAATCAACCTAGATAAAAATGACCTACTATAACTTGCAACATAAACTCCAGCATAACCCCCAAAAATTTTGGAATACCATAAATGCTCTTCTCCACCCAGGATATTAGACCAGCCCTTCCCCAACCTACCACACTCTCCTACCACCATTGCAGAAATATTCAATAAATACTTCACTGAAAGTGTACTCATTCCATAGAACCATCACTAGCCTTCAAACCTCTCAATATTAACTCCAACTCCTCCTTTCAGCCTGTTCCCACAGCTACCATTAAGAAACTACTGAAAAAGCTCAAACCCTCTTCAATAGCAGCTGACAAGTTACCAGCCGAATATTTAAAACTAGCAGCTGAAGCCATATCTTATCCAGTGTCTATCCTTAACAGGTTCATAGCAGAACATGTCCCAGCAATATGGAATATCGCACACATTATCCCCTTACACAAAGGCGGAAATTCCGCAGAGCTGACCAACTACAGACCGACTGCAATTCTCTCTCCACCATCTAAACTCCTCGAAAGATGTATCCACTCCCAACTGATTCATTATCTTACCTTCAACAACATGCTAGCAACATGTCAACATGGTTTTAGGCTTCATCATACTACCACAACTGCACTCCTCAGTTTCACCAATACCATCAACCAACTCAGAAACCAGGCTAAAACAGTCTCTGCTGTCTTTTTAGACATGTCCAAGGCTTTCGATATGGTCTCCCACCCCAAACTATTAAATACACTCTCCAAATTGTACTTCAGCCCCTCTGCACTTCAGTGGTTCCGAACTATCTACAGGACCATCAACAATCTGTAAAATGCCTTAATGTCCTATCCCCCCCTCTTCCCTTCACACCAGAAGTACCTCAAGGCTCAGTTCTTGGACTGCTACTCTTCACTATTTTTACAACCTCCATTGTGCTACCCCCACTGGCTTCAACTATCCAATATGCAGATGACACAACACTTGTATGTGCTGCCAATATCCTGCAACATCTCCATGATATAAACCAAAAATCATTCTCAGATACTGAGCTATAGCTCTCTAACCATCAGCTCATACTCAACCCAATAAAACAAAATTCATGATCTTCCAACCCATAAGATCCCCCCCAGCACCTTCTAGATTACAGCTAGGAATAATACTAAAATGAATGTCGATTCACAAACAAATCTACTAGCTGTAATAATAAATAATCTAAGATGTGACCTACATGCAGCACAAACAATTAAGAAAGTTCACAAAAAATGGGTACTCTTTACAGAAATAAAAAAGTATCCAACACACACCTCTAGGGTTGCCACTGCTAGAATCCATCTTCTATCAACACCTCTGTATGCTTCCCCAATTCTCACCAACCTTAAAAAGACAGATTTAATTAAACTTTAAATATGCTACAATAAAATAGCTAAATTTGCAACCGGCTGCCACATCATACCCACTACTGTCACTCAAAGAAACTCTCCTGGTCAGAACTCCCACAACTTCTATCCTGTAACCAATTAACCTTAGCACACAAACTAGTACATCAACCTGAAAAAACCCTGCTCTTCTAAATATTCTCCAACCCCATACCACAAATCGAAGTCTCGCTCAACAAATAAATCTCTACTACACGTATCCAAGTCCACTAATATGGCAGGGGACTCACTATTTTCTCATTATGTAGCAACAAGGTGGAATTCACTACCTCACAGCATCAGAAAAAATACAAATACTAACCAATTCAAAAATATTCTTAAAAATTATCTTAATGACGCCTGGCTCTGTTCCAGTACTATTCCAGACTGACTAGTTTTTTTATAGCTTCTGGTACTTTTTCTTCTTCCCTGACCACCTCATAATCTATGTTCTCTCATGTCTATACAATCTCTAACCTCATCTTTTTCTATCCAATTATCCACCTACAAACCCTTTCTCAGCTTACTTTGAGAAACTACAATGTCTACACTACAATAAGAAATTATATCAGATGATTGTATAATACAAATTCAGCTATAACAGAATTTAATTTCTGGTGTACTGCAAGTCTTATATTTCTTTCTATAATTTCTTGTATAAGTTTTGTATAATGTCTGTATGTGGAGCTTTTCTCCCCAGGCCTCCACTGAAAATGGGTCTTATCCCAGTCAGACTTTCCTAGTAAACAGATTACAAGTCCTCCCAGCAGTTATCCTGGCTCCCTACTCCAACTGATTTTTTAAAAGAGGTCACCATAGTTGTATGTAAAAACCCAGATACAGTGACCCCACTCCCTAGGAGGGCTGACTGTATCTGACTGGGTAGAGAACCCAAATGCCTAATACATGAATCTACTACACCTCAAAGTATTCTCTGGGTAAGGAATCCAGAGGAGTGGACAAGTTTTGAGAAGCATGTTAATGCGTCCATCATGTTGCCTTTAGGGACAACAAACTATATCTTGCATATTTTTCCTCCCGATGGGCTCTTGCTCATGAAAGATACTATGCACTTAAGAAGTTGCTGGTTGGAATGCTGTTAATATGATGTCTCAGGCTATGACCATCTCAAGAATGAATATCCTGGTTTATGTCATGTACAAAGCTGCAAGAGGAGCAAAGCTATTTGTCATCACTTTCAGATCTGAAAGACAGATTTTGCTGAACTGTTAGAGATTCAGGAGCCACCACCAGTGGCTAAGAGTAATATATTTTGGCAAGGACACCTATGTGATCTTTCTAGATTCTTCATTCTTGAATCCTCACATTTTTGGAAAGGAAGCCTATCAGCACCTGCAGAATGAGAAATGGGCTAAAACCGTGACAAGTCTGGGCATGGAATTCTACTCTCCACACTGCACCTTTTTTTGGATGCACAACATCAGTGCCATATGTGGTTTTTCATACACAGTAAAAACCTCAACAAAAGGACCCTAGGATGAAGGCCAACACCGAAATCAACTTCTAGCTAGGTTGCAGGCTCAGAAGCACAGGTTATTTGCATTTCTTAGGAGACTATGGGAGACTGAGGATCTGCTTAACATTTCAGTGCTTCGGGAGAGGAGTTAGAATGACTTTGTTTATGAATGTAGAGAAGCATTTTTGTGGAGAAAAATGTCACTTTCTGTGCTCCAAAACTCAAGTGCTTCCATTTGTGCTTTGTTATTACACGTCATAGCAGTTTTTTTTTTTTTCAACGAGGAATTAACTTTTTGTGCTCTGTATTTTTATGAGGTTGTTCAGTCTCATAAGATAGTAAAATGAAAAAAAGGCTTCCACCACAACGAAAAGTTCACTGAGAAATTCTGTTAAAATGTAGGCTTTAATAAAACGAAGAAATAAAAAGCACAACTTGTGCTATTCAGGTTGCAGGTCAAACAGGATAAGTGCTTTCAGTTAAAAAACCTTCTTCAGATCCTAGTGTGTAGACCTGACTTACTGCTGTTAAATAAAGATCCTTAATTGCTCAACTAATCACATACAGCAATCAGATGCACGCTTTCCTTAAGCCTCCATTTAATTTCTTAATTAGACTTCTCTCTTTCAAAATAGGTTTAATTGGAACTACTCTGTTGAGCCCTGGAAATAAATTAGCTCTGAGGTTCATGATCCATTTGCTTTCTTCCTTTTCAGTTTTGTTGACAATGTCTCCTCCACAAAGGTTAGTAGTCACATTTGAGATATCCATAAAGCTAAATGAATGCCCTGGATTTTCATACACATGTCCATATAGGGCATTGGTTACCACTTTATTCTTGATGTCTAACAGATGGCGAAGTATCCGTTCCTTAAAATTTCTATTGGTCTTTCCTACATAATAGGCTTGGCACAAATTACAAGTGCCAATGTATATAACATTCTTGGTGTTGCAGTTAGAAAAACCAGAGTACTTATAGCATTTGTTAGTTACCGGATGAACAAAACTGTTGGAACATTTAATGTGGCTGCAAGCTTTGCAAAAGCCACATTTCCAAGTTCCTAACCTATTTCTTCCTTCTGTACTCTGCTTGTTAGGTATTCCATCATAGTTGCACAATAAATCCTTTAAGTTCTTCTTGATTTATAACCAAACTTGGGTGTTTCCCTACAATTCTCTTAATTTTATTGTCAGCAGTTAAGACTGGCCAAAATTTCTTGATGGTTTCACGGACATCAAAGGAGTCAGTGCTGTAGGTCATCATGCATCTGAGACTGTTGCTGTTCCCACCATTCTTCACATCACTCTGCTTCCGTTTCGAGTAGTACGGTTGCCCTTTGTTGTATCGAATGGACATTACTTTGCCTTTACTCATGACTAATTGTTTTTCATTATAGCCTCTTGAAGCAAAATTCTGTAATAGTTTGTCTTGTTCCTGCAGAAAATCATCATAGTCAGTACAGAGCTTGGATATCCTGGTCACTTGATTTTCAACAATATTCTGAAAAACATGTCTCGGGTGCATGCTATTGTAGTATAGCATATGGTTCCTCCAGTTTGGTTTCCTGAATATAGTGGTGCCGATTCCTTTGCTTTTATTCATTGAAATTCTCACATCTAAGAACTCAATCTCATTTTCTGATGTTTTCACTTCGAATCTTAGAAAGCTAGTCGTACTTGTTAAATAGTTGACAAAATCATTTAGGCGTTGCATATTGCCCTTCCATAGGAATATAACATCATCCACAAATCTATTGTAAAAGATGATGCATTCCTTCCATTCATTTTTCGTATCCATTTCCCATTGCCTTTCCCATTCAGCTAGGACTATATTGACATAGCTGTTTGCACAGGGGGTGCCCATGGCTACCCCCCATTTCTGCCAACAGTAGCTCTCACCATAGAGGAACACACTGCTCTCCAGGACTAATTCCAGGAAGCTGCATACTAGGTTCACATCCATGTTTACTTCAAAATGAGAGGCAAAGTCCCTTACTGCTTCTATTCCTATATCGTTGGGTATGCAAGTGAATAAATTGTTGACGTCCATCGTCACCAAAATGAGGTTGTCTATGGAGCTTTCTTGCTCCATTCTTTCATACAGTCTCTCCAGCAGCTGACCAATGTCCCTCAAGACAGTATGTGCGAAAGGCAACTTCTTCTTGAGTTCAGTTTCCACATAGATTGAAATGGACGCAGTGACCCATCCTCTCCCCGAAATATGGGAGACTGAGGATCTGCTTAACATTTCAGTGCTTCGGGAGAGGAGTTAGAATGACTTTGTTTATGAATGTAGAGAAGCATTTTTGTGGAGTAAAATGTCACTTTCTGTGCTCCAAAACTCAAGTGCTTCCATGTGTGCTTTGTTATTACAAATGTCATAGCAGTTTTTTTTTTTTTTTCAACGAGGAATTAACTTTTTGTGCTCTGTATTTTTATGAGGTTGTTCAGTCTCATAAAATAGACTTCAGAAGTAGTGGTACTGCCATGTGCTTTCAGTCTGTGAATCCGTTATAGCAACTTATGCAGTTCTGTCTGTTGGTAAATATATATTGTCCTTAATCCTAAAAGATTTGCATGGTTTCATCCAGGTGGCTGATAATTCCGATGCTTCCCTTTAAAAGGATCTGCTTTACTGGAAAGAACTAGTGGACATTTGGATGCATTGAATGGGGATGCTTCAAAGAAAATGCAGACCTTGGTACAGGATTAGTGATCAGTTTGTGTGTAACCCAAAAGGATGCCTGAACTTTTTTTTCAATACAAGGAGAATCTGAAACTGAACATAAATGCCATTGAGCAACATGTGTATGGCAGTTAGTGAGTCAGTGGCTTGCTTCATTATTTATTTGATGATTGGATGAACCCACTATCAAGGTAACCATAGTACACCTGTTTTCAGCCGTAGAAAGTAGCATAGAAGTATATGCAAGACATTCCACAGAGAACCGTACACTAGTTTGTAGCATGTATGATTTACAGAGTACAGTTTTAGGCTTGATGTGTGTGAGTAAGTTTGTAATGTATTGGTATACAGTGATAGAAAATTCCTCAGTGGTACAGGAGCAGCATTACTTTAGAAAATCTCAGGTTAAGTAAGAGTGTAATGAAAATTGATACAAAGTAGTCTATAACAGTGTGATATGTATATATAAAAAGGGAGGGAGGAATGCATTTTTTTCCATTTTCATTTAGGGAATTCAAATCAGAATACATATATGTGCAGAGATCCTGGAAGGCTGGTATGAGAGCATGATCAGGACTGAGATCAGGAGATAACAGAATAATTTTTACATACTGGGGAATAGGTCCTTGGGATGAAGTTACTTAACAGTAACCCATCAAAATTTGGCGCTGGATTGTAGGAGCTGTTTTTGCTTTACATTGGAATTAGTACCCCTGTTTGAGGTAGATTTGAATTCTCATGAATTCCATCAGTCAATTTTTCATTCAGAAAGCATTCTTACATAAGTACAGTATGTTATACCTTTTAACATTTGCAGCAGCTTTATTCTGAAAAGTCATACCAGCACCGTACTTAAGTGATTAATAGGGCCTTTGGAATGAAAAATTGACCAATGGGATTTGAAACTCAGTAAAATAAGCAATGTGTGTCTGTGGAACTGTAAGCTAAGTAAGTGCAATACTGTTAATCTTTATCTTAAATCGGGAGATCTAAGTAGCATCTCTTGTTAGGAACGTCTTTGTTAAGAGTTCTTTTAATAATGTGACAATGGATGCTTGCAGCTTTTAAAAGACGGGATTGCTAAGTGCAAATAAAAAATTACTGGATATGAACAGTGGATTTGGATGCCTACATCGGTAGATATAACAGTGTTTGGCCAAGGAGAGAGTGTAGTACAACTGGAAGATCTTATTTACTGATAGTAAGATACAAGCAGTGTTTAGTTTCATTTGTTTGATATGCAGTCCAGGTGTATTTTTATCAAACAGAGAAGTTGTGGACAGTAATTAATAGAGGGGAAGAGGGCAAGAGTTACATGGGATTTATTGATCCTTCCGATAGAACAAGGTGGTTTAGGATGATCTGATTTGAAGGGATATTTTAGAGCTACACAGTTGAGGCTTTTTATATAATTTGTATAAAACACAAGCAGAAGATTATATTTCAAGGTGGAAAGGAATGATGATGGGAGTGGGGGTCAAGGAATAAGAAGAGTGTGGTATTTTGGATGTGGATCCTTAAAGGGAATAATAATCATGTAGAATATTCTATAAACTATATATTACATGATATTGGAACTGTACAGAATATTGTAGAATATTATACTCTTAACGTAGTGGAAAGTATTCCAAGAACTAAGCCAACTTGAGAAAGGAGATCTTGCAAGTAGGGGTAAAGAACCGAGTACAACTATAGGTTGTATAATAAGATTTATAAATTCTAGGAAATCCAGAAATGATGAAGTCATTGCTTGTTAGTTCCATTAGACCCTAACATGAGTATGGAATAACAGTATGGAACCCTTATAAGAAAACAAGCATTAGTTTAAAAATAAAGGTTCCCGAAAAGCCCCCTTTTTTAAGGGTTGAAAGGGCCTTTTGCCCCCAAAAGCTCGAAATTTTCCATTTTAGGTTTTAACCCCCCCAAAGCTTGGTGAGTTATTAATTGTTGAATTAACCCGTTAAATTGTAAAGGGAAAAATTAAAAAAATTACCCCTTAAAAGGGGAGGGAAAGGGGATCTCCAACCAAAAAGCACTTTGATATTTAAAAAAGGGGGAGAAGGGGAAAGGGCCAAAACATTTCATTTTTAAGAGAGGGGGGCCTTAGAAAGGAGAAAAGACAAAACCAAAGGGTTTGGGAAAAATAAAAGGGAAAATTTTTATTGGTTTATGTTTTGGGGCCCCAGCACCCTTTTTCCCCGGGGGGGCCCAAGGAAGACCAAAAAAAGGGGAAAAAAAATCTAGTGAAGCAAATCCAAATTTAATGAAAAAAAGTGTTAAGAGAAGTAGGGGTCAAAATTGCAATAACAGTTTTGAACTATAGAAGTAGAAAGTTGGGGAATGGGCTTATTTTAAGGTTTTGGGTTTTTTCTTGGGGAAGTGTTTGGATTGGATTTTATACCGAAACTAAATTTTTTTCTCATAGAGACAAAAGTGGTGATTTGAAGTTGGTTCTATCAAATTGTAATTAAATGAGATGAAATTAAATCCCTTTTTTTCAGAAATATTGGGTTTTTAAAAAAAGGAAAGTTTTTTGGGACCAGGATCTTAGCAAAAAGGACGGTTGGAAGTTTTTCCCTTTTTGGGCAACAAAAAATTGACAGGAGGCATAATTTTAAACCTTCTAGTGAAGTAATAGTAACAGAAAAAGTTATGAAAGCAATTTTAAAAAAAAGGAGGGCAGGTTTGAAAGGGGGAAAAATCAAAGAAGCAGAACTAAATTTAGGTAAAGGGGGAGGAGGTTTTTTTAAAGGGGGCGGAAAAAATTTTAAGGGTTTTCAAAGTTTGGGGGAAAATTTTGGCAGACGAATACCCCCTGGAAAAATTTTAAAAAGGGTCCAAGGCCTTTTGATAGAAAATTAACCTATGGAAATTTTAGCAGAAAATCCAAAGGGCCTTTTTGGAACTTAAAACTAGGGTTTTTGGCCCAATATAAAATTTCCACACTCAAATAAATTTTTCCCTTTTAAAAAAATTTTTAAACAAAAATACTGAAAGAGTGAGTATTAAACCTCTAATTGAATAGACCAAACAGTGAGGTTAGAAGAGGGGGGTGAAAGGGCCCCCTATACAAAAGGTCTGGAATTAATTCCAAGGGCCCACTTGAGAAAAACCCCCCCCGTCAGGGCCCGAAGGACAATGAGGAACAAAAGGCCTTTTAATTCTTTCCAATTAGAAAGGAAAGGAAATTATTTGAAGCCCGGGAAAAAAAGGACTAGACCCTCTTGGGGGGCCTTAAAGGAATAGGGGGAAATCCTCCCCTTGTGTTTTGGGGGTACAAAAGATCCCGCAAGGGCCCCATTGGATTTCCCAAAAGAGTTTTAGGCCCCTCGAGGTGGAAAACTCTTCTCCTTGTCCAGTTGGTTCCGGGGTGTCTGCAAAAGAACCCGAGGGAATCGCCCCTTGCCAATCTAAATGCTTCTCAACAGGGATGACCTGGTTCCGCCTTTTTGTTTTTTACCACTCAGGCTTTTCCGTTGGTTCCCTTTTTTTGGGGGAAAAATCTTGAACTTTTAACCTTAAAAAAATTCTTCCCTTTAAATGGGGGCAAGTGGGATCTTCTGGTTGCCCTGTTCCCTGGACAGTTCCTCCCTGAAAAGCCCCAAAAATCAGGGGCTTCCTTGGAAGTTTTCCCAAAAGGAGAACAAAAGGGCTCCCAAAAAGACTTTGGGGGAAAAATCAACAAAATGAACTGCATGGCCCTGATAAATTTGGTTTGGGAAAAGGGTGGTTTACCTTGGGAAACTCCCTTAAAGGGTTTTCAGGGAATCTGCAATAAGAGGGGATAAGATAATCAAATTTGAACTCCTGGCTTTACCCTGTTGGTGAAGATAGGGACAGTTTGAATGTCTGTTTTTCTGTTGTTGCCCAATGCAGGACTTCTGTTTCCCTTGAAGGTTCACAAGCGAAACAGCTTTCCAATTTTGAAATGTTTTTTCAAATCGGGTTTTCCCTCATAGAAGAATGCGGGGTGTGAGGACCATCGTCCAATTGAAACCCCCGGATTTCTCTCAGGGAAAAACATGCCAGATTTGGGAAAACCCGGTGGCCAAAAGGCCCTTTAAAATGCCAGTTTGCATTTTCAGCATACACTCATACATATGGTCTGTAATTTCTTTTATTCCTACAAGTTCCTTCTCATTGCCTTTTGCAGATGACCCACCCCATCACAGTCATGCAGCAAGAAAGGAAATCTTCAGCCTTCTGCAGAACAAAAAAGGCATCCAATTCTTTCCACCGGATCAGAAAGGATAAGGATATTATTTTGTTATTTTATGCCTAAGAAAACAAAGGACGTCAGACCCATACTAGGACAAGCCATTGAAGTGCATATAGTGCAAGCAGTCCTCCAGTCCTTGTGTTTAGACCTCAAGATGCCTGCCTCCACATAAAGATCAGCAAGGAGTCCAGGAATTGCTGGGGCATCTAAATAGGAGTTGTTATTGTCAGTTCCAGATTGTTCCATTTCTTCCATTCTCTCTCTGCTCCACCGCTTGGGTGTTCACAATTGCATGTCTGCAATAGTAACTCTCCAGGGGCTGCAGGGATCAAGATCTTCCTATAACTAAATGACTTGCTCTTCACTGCAATATCACTGGTGCCTTTGATCTTCTCCATGGGGTCTTTTCCCAAGTTGTTCCTTTTGTTGGGGATCAGTTAATCTTGCTAATCCCAACTGTATCCATTAAGGATTCTGACATTTATGGGGTACAAGATAGACAACACTGTCTGCTCTGCATGCATTCCCTGGGACAGGATACTCATACTTCAGTCCAGTGTCCAAGATCATTACAATCGACTCTGCTTCATTGGAAGTTTGCCCTAAAACAGCAGACCTCATGGCAGCAGTCATTTGGACAGTTTGGGTACACTGGATGCAAACATGAACTGCATGGCCCATTGCATAAAAATTTCCAAGGTTTGAAAAGCTAGCATTTATCTCTGGGAATCCCTTGCAATTACTAACTCCTCAGGCATCAACAAAGAAGAATGCTTCTGCCCTTACGTAGGGTGTAAATACGACAATGGGCAAGTGGTCCACTGTGTCTTTATCTGCTTGTGGTCCTAAATGCAAGGACTCCTGCTGTCTCATTCCTCCTTCGGTAAGATGTCCCTGTCCAACAGAGCTGTATGAACAGCCTTTCTTAATTGTGCAGCTGTTTTTTTTTTTTTTCCCTTTATATATTCTGTATAATCCAACAGTCAGAAATATAGCCAAAAAAGTATATAGCTGAGAGAACACATACTAAGTCTGCAATTGCACTGTCTTGGGATATTCCCCTTACTTCAGATTACAGCAATCTCAGAATTAATCTGTATGAAAATTACAAGTTGCCATTCTTTACAGTCCCATTCTAACAGTGAATTTTATATTTAACTGGTTAAAATAAACTGATTGTTTCTGTGTGTGGTTCAAATGTACAACCGTCTTGTGTCACTCACATTAAAAACATTAGGCTTAAAAACTGCAGTTCCCCAGTGGTTCGTGTGTTTGTGTATATCTGCACAAATGTGCGAGTACGGGTGTATGCGAATAGATATGGTAGAGACAGAGAGAAGAGGGGGTGGTGTGCACATGTGGGGAGAGGGACAGGAGGCCATCCTAAAACTACATTTTTTTTTTTTTTACTTAGATCACTTACTTGTCGAGCAGTTTAGGACAGAATTAACGTGAGCTTAGGAAAACGCATACTCCACAGTTTCACTGCCTTCGAGATATACAACACTGCAATTATTTTTTTTATAAAGATGAACTAGCAGTTTATTTCAGCAACAAGACGGTGATAGTGAAAATGTTTGTACTGAAGGAAAAACAGTAACATTAAATTTCTCTTAGCAAAAATCTTTTTTCTGCAATTTAAAAAAACATATCTGTACAAAACCTATTACTTTGCAAAGGCCTAATACACAGTTCAGGAATGCATTGCTACACTGTACCCTTCGTCTCCTCACTCAAACCAAGTGGCTTAAAACCGTCATTCTTCTGTGTAGTTTTAGCTGTTTAACATGAATTTGCATTGTTAAAAACACACAGTATAATGCATAGAGTATTTGCATATTTAAATATTATCATATTGAAGTTTTTCAATGAGACAATTGTGTTTAGTTTACAACAAGCACAGATAACACTGCAGAGATAATTAGTGTTTTGAACCAACACTGAGTATAAGACAGGGTTGTCCTCCCTGTGGAACGTTGTTCATTTTAGCAATAAATTCGCTTTTTTACAAAATTTAAAATTTAAAATCTAATTTCTAGAATTAGAATCAAAAGAATATTACAAATATTACTTATGCAGATGATGTAGTGACTGTAATTAAATCTTATGATGATGACAGTTAAGCTTAAATTATTTTACACAATAAAGATAGTGGTAGGCCAATTTGTTTTTTTATTGGGCTATGCTGTTATAAAACGGTAATTATACAATGACCGGCCTAAAATATTCAAAAGCGAGCACGCTGATTGGCCAACCCAACCAGCATGCCCGTGGTAAATCCAAGACTACCATCATCTTCTTTTGGCTATTCCCATTAGGGGTAGCCACAGCGGTTCATCTGTTTCCATTTCTTCCTGTCCTCTGCATCTTGCTCTGTCACACCAACCACCTGCATGTCCTCTCTTACCACATCCATAAACCTTATCTTAGGCCTTCCTCTTTTCCTGTTACCTGGTAGCTTCATCCTTAGCATCTTTTTCCCCAATATACTCAGCATCCCTCCTCAGCACATGTCCAAACCAACGTAATCTTGCCTCTCTGGCTTTGTCTCCAAATCTTCCAACCTGGGCTGACCCTCTAATATACTTGTTCCTAATCCTGTCCACCCTCGTCACACACCCAGTGCAAATCTTAACATCTTTAACTCTGCCACATCCAGCTCTAACTCCTGCCTTTTTGTCAATGTCACTGTCTCCAACTCATATAACATAGCTGGTCTCACTGCCCTCTTGTAGACATTCCCTTTCACTTACTGGTACTAGTTTGTCACAAATCACTTCTGACACTCTTCTCCACTCACTCAATCCTGCCTGTACTCTCTAGTTCACCTTTCTTCCACACTCACCATTACTCTGAACTACTGATCCCAAGTATTTAAACTCATCCACCTTAGCCACTTCTACTTGCATTCTCACCATTCCTCTATCCTCCCTCTCATTCACACACATATTCTGTCTTAGTCCTGCTGACCTTCATTCCTCTTCTCTCTAAAGCATATCTTCATCTCTCCAACTATACTAACGGAAAAAGGTCCAGTCATCCGGACTTTTTCCCGTTAGTATATCCTTTTTTTTTTTTTTAATAAAAACAAAAGAAAATGGAAGACTTTTTACATTCAGGAGATGGCACAGACAGAAATAAAAGGATAATCAGCTATGTTCTACAAATCTTTAAAAACTTACCTGATTATTCTTTTATTTAGTCTGTCCAGACTCTCCTGAACATAAAAATGCTCCCAGTTTCTTCTTTTTATTAATTATAAAGAAGCAGCAGCAATAGAGATCTTCCGTTCTCCCTTGCTAACTCTTCACAGCACTTATATACTGCATAAGCGGTGGAACACAAGTCCCACAAGCATGCGCAGTACATAAAAAAAAGCTCCGGGATATCAACAAGATGCGGAAGGGCAGCACGGACATATTATACAAAGACATTATTTAAGAATTGTAAGTGGTCTTTTTCTTAAATAATGTCATTGTATAATAGCAATAACCCACGTCTGGGTGTGGGTACTGCTAGATTTACCCACGGTTGTCTTTGTTTGGCCACTCGGGCTTCACCCTCGTGACCAAACCACACCAACCATGGGCAAATTTATCATTACCCACACCCAGACGTGGGTTATTGCTTAATTCTTCCAAGGTGTCCGTTTTTACTTCAAATCTTATCAAGTCATCCTAACATATTAGGGTAGAATAAGACTAAAACAGCCATAATAAAATTCTTATGGAGAGGTGGAACCCCACACATTTCATGGCTGGTTGCTATTTCTTCATTGAATCAAGGAGGATTGACAGTATTTAACTTTATGAAATATATTTTCTATATGCACATTTATTAATATAGTTAGGTTTTCTAACAGTATTAATGTACTACTAAATACACAGAACAAATGGTTACTATGGAAAATAAACAGCTGTATAAATGTGAATTTCTTTGCATAATCTTCAAGTCTTATAGTTCGGAAATAGTTGTTAATGAAGTCCTTTGCATTTCCCTACGAAACCCACAGATTCAAGGATCATTTCTCATGATGTATTATTTTATAGGTAATTGCGGAACATATAATCTGGTTGGATTATAAATTGGGTTACATTAGTCACCATGCAATACTGGACAGATTATGTAATGAAATTTCAATTATACACACAAAAAATCACTAGTGTATAAAATCTTAATATCCTTGACTCAAGTATTAAAATTAAATTTGAAAATATGATTTGGACTGAAATTTTTAAGAAGTCAGTCTTCTTACATAAAGTAGCACGACATGTTGCTATACAGTATGAAATCTTGTACATTATATCCCCTCACAGCATGTGTTTGATGAAAATAAGTATAAACAATAACTGTTGTCACTGCATGGCTCAAGAAGTAGATTTATAGCATTGTCAGTGGTCTTGTCCACAGGAATATTAATGCTGGATAAACACGAGTGGATTATGTCCCTTCTAACTATTGGTGTTTTTTTGTCCTTTAATCTTTTCTTTAAGTACAATAGATGATATTCCAAGCAAAGATAGGCTGAAATTTTTTTGACCATGATGGATAAGAGATTTTTGTTGTGTAACTGGAAACCTACATCAATGCCAAAATAATGTTTGATGAATGGTACACCTTATATATGAAATACGATTATTCACATGAATTGCTGGGTTGAATTTCTGCATTTATTTTAGAGAAGCTTTTTTTTTTGCTTTTCTGTGCTTCCTTTTCATTTCCTCTCCTATCTCTCCCTTCATGCTAGTTTTCTGCTTTTCTTTTTATTAATGAAATATTATCAGATGTACTGAAGTATTTTAAATTATAATAAAACAAATATCTTAGAAAATGCACATTTCTAATATAAAATGTATTCAACATTAACATGTGTTGCATTTATGTATTTACATGGTTTATCTCCCTTTAAGTTAACCTATTATAAATACTATGTGAAACTTACCTTTGTCTGTGAAACAGTTTCATTACTTACCTTTGTCGTACATCTCCTACTTTACTATGGCATTACTCATAGGTTCGTGGCTATAGGCCCAAGGGACTACGTAAGCCTAGCCAGCAAGGTACCATAGCTTACGCCACCCAAGAAAGTTATTTTCCTGTGCCACTGCCCAGCAGAGACACAGAAGTGATCCCTGGGGTGTATTTCCCATTTCCTATCCACTCATCAAGATATAAGATAAGATAAGACTTTGCTTGACATAGATGGGCAGCTTGTTCCAGAGTATGGGAAGTCTCTGGGACAGGGATCTATCCCTCCAGCGTGTCCTGTTTATTGTGGTGACAAGGTTTAGGTCCCTAGAGCGTGTAGCTTGGAGGTATTGGGATTTCTTTAGGTGTAGCATGTCCAATAGCTCTGGGTTTGACATAGCTTTATATGTTAGGCAGAGATCACCTCGGAGTAGGCGATATGCTACGGAGTAAAGCTGGAGATTTTCTGATGCGGTCAGTGTAGGGCATTTGTTTAAGGCCAGTAATCCTCTTTGTGAGGTACTTCTGTGGCCTCTCCAGCTGCTGCAGATGTCTTGTGAGGTACATTCCAAAAGGGGCGTTGTATTCTACAATGCGTCTAATGAGTGACGAGTAGAGAGGAACAATGACCTCTTTCTTCCTGGATGAGAACCCTTTTATGATGAGGTGTGCCACGTAGAAGGACTTCCTGACTACTGTGGCGCTGTGACTATCAAAGGAGAGACTACTGTCCACCTGGGTCCCAAGGTATCTTATCACACATTCAGTGTTAAGTAGATTGTTGCCTATGTGGTAGTTCATGGGTACAGAGTTTTTACCAAAGGGGATGACACTGCACCTTTTGGTATTGAGCTTGAGGCCATGGCTCTGACATCAGGCATCTGTCTCAGCAAGGCCCTTCTGTAGGATGTCCACATCATTTGGGGACTTGACTATGGCTCCTAGTTTGCAGTCATCTGCGAACTTAGTTAGCCAGAGGCCTTCTGTGTTAGCCTGTACTTCAGAGAAGTAGATACCAAACAGGAGAGAGGTCCCAGGACGGAACCCTGTGGCACTCCACTTGTCACTGCCTTGTAGTCAGATTTGGAGTCTGCAACTTTTACAGTGTGGGTTCTGTCAGTGAGCCAGTTGACAACCCATCTTGTGACGTAGGGATTTATACCTAGTTTAGCGAGTTTGGCTATAATTCCAGAATGGGGGATGGTGTCGAAAGCCTTGGTGAGGTCAAGATAGGCTGTGTGAACCACCTTACCCTCATCCACGGCTTTGGTGACTGCCTCAAAGAAGTCGATCAGGGTCAGGAGGCATGATCTGCCTTTTCACAAACCCAAACTGGGTGGGATCCAGAGTTTGGAGGATACCAATGTCTTTGTTTAGGAGTTCCATGATGATACATTCCATGGCCTTGCAGACCAGGTTCGTCAGGCTAATAGGTCGATAGTTCCCAGGATCAGTGGACCAGCAACATACCCAATATAAACAACTTCCTTAAAGAGTTGCAAGTTACTTTTTTCTTTTCATTTTCCATAAATTAAAAAAAAGATTTTAAAGCACTAACTCAGTATTCTAAAAGTATATATTTATGAAACCTTTCTTCGTTCTTTAACTTTGTTTAGAGAAACCACTATTTCCACCCATTCCCATCATCCTGTCTTTTTAAGCTAAATAAATTCTATCCCATGTTTCCATGTAAAAGTGCATCCTTCCATTTTTTTTTTAAACAAGTACTTATTAAGTAATATTGCCCACCTGGGACAGAAAGAAATACTTCCTGACTATGACGGAAGCATGATGAAATGAGAGACAGTTAACATAAATACCCAGGTCTTTTATGGCAGTTTTTTTTGCCAAATGCCATTATTCTGCACATTTTTGCATTTGAGACTGCTACCAGTACAACAGGTCTGGGCAAACTCCAGCCCTTGCTGGACTTATTTAGTATCACAAGTGAACAACAGTGCCAAGCTTGTAGTAACCACCAAACATGGACAACAATTCTTCTAGGATATTGGACTGGATGTCTGCAAAATAAATGTCAAACAGAAGAGGGCCCAAGTCTTATCCCTGTGGTAACCCAGTAGTTAGAATTTTGCACACTGGTAATTTTCACAACCTGGGATCTGTTGAATAGCCAGCTAGCAATCCAGCAGATAACATAACAGCTTCAAGTTTGTCTTCTTTTTTATAATGTCAGCATAGGGGACAATGTCAAAACCTTTTGATAATTAAGATAAGCAGTGCAGTCTGGCTGACTGCTGTCCACCAACTTTGTAACATTTTGAAATAAGCTAACTAGGCTCAGAAAACAGGCCCTGCCCCTTCACAAAACTAAACTGACTGGGGTGTAGATCAGTTAAGTTGCCTATGTCTGCAGAAATGACTTCTGCTATGATATGTTCCATGGCTTTGCATATAAGGCTGATAAGACAGATGAGTCTGTAATTACCAGAGTCTGTACAGGAACCACACTTGTGTAGATTAGTTACAGTGGCTGTTCTCCAAACATCAGGTGCAAACCCTGTGGATAGCGTGATGCAGAGTCTGAACAGTTTAAGCAGAGCCTTAACAATATCAGAAGGGGGACTATAACAGCACTAAATTAATTTGGTAATATACTGGCTATATCTTTTGGATTGGAATATGTGAAATTACAGAGGAGTTCAGTGATTGCTAGACATTACTCCTTAGTTTCCTGACATAAATGAAGAAAGATTTGTAGTTGTCTTTGTTTATCTGTAGTGAACTTACGTTCATACTCTAGTATACTTTACTTAATAGTGCTACCAAGTTCCTTGCTAGCATATTTCAGTGTGGTCCTATCATAAGTAGATGGGTATTATTTATTTTATACAGTTTGTTAACATTGGATTGCCACCAGAGAGTTTATTCCAGAATTTACCGTTTTACTTAGGGAGGATGGGTACTGACTTTTCTATGCAGTTGTTTAGGTGCTGGCAAAAGACAGAGGTGCATGCAGAAGCCCAATCAGTTGGGTTCATTTGCAAAGATGATTTGGAGTTTTTGCACAGACTCTGAAAATTTAAGGGTGAAGTGTTAAAAGTGATATTCTGAACCTAGGCTGGATGGTAGCTAATCATGTAGTACTTGGTGAAAGGACAGAATTAAATAGGTCTGCCAAGAATGATTAATATTTTTTGAGCTCTCCTTACTTTTTTCTTCCTGGCTGCTCTAGTACCCCCCATCTATATCCAGATATGTCTGCTCCTTCATCTACCCCGAAATTTCTCAAATTCTGAATGCAGACCACCAAGGAATTTTAGGACATCACTGGGGGAGGAGGTGCTGGTCACGTCTGCCTTTTTTCCCCCCTTTTATGATCTACCCGTTCCCCCTCTTGTAGTCTCAATTTTGTCTGACGGGTGGGAATGCAATAGGGACTTGCAGACATACCCCCCCAATCTCCACAGCAGCTCAGTTAATGTCCCTTCTTTTGACTATGTCCACTCTTCTGTCCCTGGTCTCCACCAGGGATATTTGTGTGGGGAATACTCTGGAAGCTAACCCCACCCTGGGATAGAAATACCCATCCCTCTCTAGCAATTCAATCCTCCTGAGCTGCTAAATGAACCTGGGTCAACAGGACTGCCAGTCAGGGCTTTGTCTCTCTATGCCACTGGAGCAGCTTCAAAAATGAACAGTGGTGATTTACCTAGGAAACCACTACCAGGCTACTAATGGTAGTCTCATGTTAGCTATATGCAGGTAGAAATCAAT